>NC_053026.1:28974132-29145636 GCF_003073215.2 Triticum urartu
AGGGCCAGGGAAGCCGCCCTTCTTTGCCCCCTTCACCGGCCGCGGCCAACGCGGTGCCGCGGCACCCGGCCTCGCCGTCCTCGTCCTCCAGCACCGTCGCGACCTAGTGACGCAGCCCAAGCATCGGCCTCGAGAATCAAGAACGCTCGACAACATAGAGGGAAGGAAAGGTCATATACATGTCATAAGAAAGGGAGTTTATTTACTGCTCCCTCGATGTATTGTTTCCTTTGTTTGGAGATTGATTACCATCCGTGAGTTAAGGTAAGGTTTACGTGATTGAGCGATTTTTTGAAAATCAATTATTTGTTTTCTAATTAATGTAATTGAGTGATTTAAGGTAAGGTTAATTAATTTAGATTCGATCTTTAGAGATTTTTCGTGATTGATTCTACATTACTAAATAACTTGCGCCAGTATAGAAAGTTCTGATCTGTTTAGATTTTTTTCGTTGTGTGAGAGGGTGACACGAAAATAAACCGATGAAGTGAGGGGAGGGGACAAAAAAAATCTATGAAAAAAATCAGCGAAGGTGGGAGGAGGTACCAAAAAAACCATGGAAGGTGTGAGGAGACTACCAACTGCTTCATTAGGAGTAGAAATTATTAGAGATTAGAGATTATTTGTTTCCTGAAAATCTATTATTTGTTTCCTAAAGCAAATTGCATTAATGAGAGAGATTTTGTAGATTTGGCTAAGGTAGGAAAGAATCTATTATTTGTTTGCTAAAGCAAATTGCATTAATGGGAGAGATCCGTTGATTTGGCTAAGGTAGGAAAGAATCTATTATTTGTTTGCTAAAGCAAATTGCATTAATAGAAGAGATCCGTTGATTTGGCTAAGGTAGGAAAGAATCTATTATTTGTTTTCTAAAAAAAATTGCATTAATGAGAGAGATTTGTTGATTTGGCTAAGGTAGGCGGTTTTTGCGGTTCGTGGCGGCTTAGTGTGAGGTGGGACGAGGTACCAAAAAAACCATGGGAGGTGGGACGAAAAAAAAACCTGGGAGGTGGGAGTTGTCCCTGGTTAACCTACGAAATTTCGTAGATTTTTTAGGACGAAAAAAACTGTGGGAGGTGGGACTAAAAAAAACCTGGAAGCGAGACTACCAACTGCTTCCTTAGGAGTAGAGACAAGATATGGATGCATTTATTTAGAAATATACGGATGCAAATCTTGCTAGTACATTTATTATTTGCCCACTAATAATTCACCATGTGATTTATTGTGATAGCTAAAAACCAAATATTGCACCACTACTCAGTACAACATATGGATGCAAATCTTTTTTTAGAAATATACAGATGGAAATATTGCTAGTACATTTATTACCTGTCAATAAATTCACCTGTGATTAATTGTGATAGATTAAAACTAAATATTGCACCATTTATTACTTGCAATATATATGGGGTTACAATATATGGATGCAAATCTTTTCTTAGAAATATATATACGCATGCAAATCTTCTAGTAGTACATTTATTACTTGCCTATTAGTAATTCACTGCGTGATTAATTGTGCTAGATAAAAGCCACCGCCTACCTACCAAATTTATTCAGATTTCCAGCCTTGCCTGCCCATTCAAATTTATTCAAAGCCACCGCGTCGCACCCATCTATACCCACGAGGCCGGCCAGGACCCCAAATCTCCAATTCCATTCGACGCGATCCCTTCCGTCCCGCTAGAATTCCATCTAGGCACGGCCTCCCTCCCGCTGGATCCCGAGTTGGCGTTGGCGAGCGCCTGGTGGCTGGGCTACACGCTTGGAACCCGGCGCCCGGCGCCGCGGCGGAGCATGGTGGCCGCCTGGCCGGGAGGCATCACAGGGTCGCCGGGTGCTTCTCCTCGGCCGCCGCCGCCGCCGTCAACACCTCCTCGTCCAGCCTTCTTCCTCATAGATCTGTAAGTATTCCACCTCATTTCTTCGCGTGCTGCACGAAGTAACTTTCGCGTGCTGCACTGAGTAACTTTGACCGATCGGATTGGTTGGACAGAGGGTAGACGGGGAGCAGAGGAGCAGCCAGCAGATCAGGAGGAGCAGCAGATCCGGGTTCAGCGGTGGTAATGGACCATTTAACTTTGATGTTCTTCTTCGCTTTGTGGATCGTGATGATTTCTGCTGTTGGCAGGCTGCAGCCATGGGACGCTAGGATGATCCAGGGGGGCCTTGATGCAAGCGGATGCCGAATCTCTCTGGTGCGGCGCGGTGGCCGTACGTCAGGGAGAGGCACCGGGCCGACGCCGCAGCAGCCCATACGTTACCTTGCTCGTCCAGCCGTCTTCCTCCGAGATCTGTAAGGGTTCAGTTCAACTTCTACCTCACTTCATCAGGTGCTCGTGCTGTATTGATGAACTTTGACCGATAGGATAGGTTGGACGCAGGGTAGAGGAGGAGCACGAGGAGGAGCAGATCCATGTTCTGCGATGGTGAGCTTCAGTTACCTTTGTTCGGATCTCTTTGTTATTCTTCTTCACTTTGTGGATCGTGATGACTTGTTTTGCTTGCAGCTGGCCGCAGCCATGCATGGGACGCTAGGTCGATCCAGGGGAGGCGACTGATGCCAGCGGATGCCATTCTTTTCAGGAGCCACATGAGGTTTGTCTTAAACTACTGTATGATTCTAGTCATCAGTATTCGCTACTGTTTGCTTCAGTTACCACATGAGGTTTGCCTTAAACTTTGATTCTAGTGCGCATTCTATGATCAGAGCTGCTGGTTTTTAGCGTGTGGGAACTGAAACTTGTAACCAAGTTTCCATGTCGCACGAAAACTTGCACCGCGGAGAACATTTCTCTTTGCTATCACGATAGGCGGAATGCTCAGTCTTACTTTGATGCTCGGTCACACAAGCTATCGTGGACTGAATATTGAAATAGTACCGTATTGTATTATACTAGTAAACTGGAAAGATTCTGCAATGACCACACATATCTTTGCCGTCTTGACTAGAGTATAGGTTACCGATAATATCGTTGCTTAAGAGTATCTCTAAAGCGGACCTTCAAAGTCCACGTATATATCCGGACCACAATGTTTGGATCAGCTTTTGTCATTCAATACGAACTCATATGTCCATGGACCAGTCCGCATGTTCGAAATCCCGATATCCTGGGAACAACCGTGAGGGGGATATGCGGGAGTTCGAACATCCTCTTGACCAACAAAAAGCTACCACGTGCCTACGCTACCACACATTCTGTTCTTCCCTCTCTCTCCTCCAAAAGGAAGAGGAGCAGCGATGCATACAGGGACCACGCACCCACTTGCCCTCTCCTTCTTTCTCCCACTGCAATTTCTCTCACGAAATTTGCAAATAGCTTTGGATGGTTTCCTTCCGCATCTCGTCCGGGTACCACGTCCGGACACGTTTGAGGAAATTTGTAGTGTCTGTTTTAGGGATTTGCACTAGAGGCGCCCTCAGGCTGCTTATTACCAAGTGGGAATTTGCGGGTTCGATTTTAATTACAGGGCATTTAAGTTTGATTGTTTTTCTCCATAGTTTTTTTTAAGAAACCAGGAGTTATTTTCTTCATTTCAGTTAAAAATTCGAAGTAATCATACTTGAAATAGTAAACACTACTTGTCTTCTTTCCTTATGTAGCTTGTTTACAATTTTTAGTCTAATACTTCATGAGGAAATTTGTGGCATTAGATCAACTCTAGCAGAGTTGTCATATCAAGCCAAACACATAATAACATGTATGGTAACTTTGACCCCAAAAAAGTCGTTCTAGCAGAGTCGCCATCCACCACTCCAATTGCCATATGTTTGGAGGGAACTCCGAATCAAGACCTGCCTCAATATTTGGAGGATGGGGAGAGGGACATTTAGAGCGCACTCCATCCCGAAAACTGCTACTTGGCATGAGCGACATTTCCCCTCTCTCCCCTCTTCCCGCCCGCGACGCCACCTGACATACCTCATCGTAGCACAACCTCCTTTTGACCACATGACATGTCGATGACACCATGAACTCCGACACGACCCCTACATCCCATTCCTCCGGTGTCCCACGAGATCATGCGCTTCCCGCTCATCCTACTCCTCCATACTATTTCGCGCAACCCCCCCCCCCTCAACATCATGTTGCCGAGGACACCACCTCGTTGGATCTTCCATCGACGATGCAACCGCACAGGCTATAGACCCTCTGCTGTCAGGCATCACCTCCATCCTCCGACCTCCCCCGCAGCCACCACACTGTGTTGGTCGCCCAACCGTAGCGAAGAACAATACAAAATGGAGGAAGAAACCGAATTTCAACTCCCCACTTTGTTCAAGCAGATGTCGACGCATTGGCGCCTTCGAACTTTGAAGCATTTGGTGACATGCAAAGTTGGTAAATAAACCTCCTTCCTTTGTCCTTTGATTTGTTTGCTTCAATGCAAGGTGTTAGTAGAACAATGGTGGCAATTGTGTAATATTTGTGTGTAGTGATGCTTTTACGTATTTCAGAGGATTGCTTGTTAATAATGAATCCTCCTTGAGGGGTATGATGCAAGATTCAGTTGAGACCAATGATTTAAATAGTAGAGACTTCTCTCTTCATTAAATGTTGTTGAGCACACTGAGTGGTCGGATGCTGTGAGCAAAGATGCGAAATTGGATCAATTCCATGCCTCCCAATCTTCTACGAAGAAAGCATCTCCGGTTTCAAACTATATCAATGAAGAAGCCTTCTGTGTTGCTGGCATGGCATTATACTACTCTGGATGCGGTCGCCAAGAATGGTCAAACTAGTGTAAAGTATTGGAAGCGACCAAAAGAGAGTTCCAACCGTCGAGGAAGGTTTTTGGAGCAAGTAAGGAACTCATCTCCTAGCAGTGTTACCATTAACAAGTATGTGAGCACTCTTGTCGTCATTTTAAATGCCATATTTGCATATAATATTGAGCATTAAATCATTGCTCATTTGTATGTTGTAGTATGGGATAGCCCAGGAAAGGTACAAACAAATGTCGAGGGTGAAGGGGAAAGCATTTGGCCTCTGCCCTCGTTGAAAAGAATTAGAGGGCAATGTGAAGAGGAAATAGAGGAATGAGGAGGCTCCAACGTTGAAACAAATGAGTCAATCCATTGACGCCATTTTGTTGGAAAGCCTTTCATTTGCGTATATTGTTGCAAGAATGGCCATTTAAATTTGTTGTAGGCCTTTCCAAAATCTACTTTGAAGATAGCTATGTCAAGTTTTGTCGACCGCAACGTATGGATCCTTTCATGTAATACAACAATCCCCTCCAGGATGTGTCACCCTGGCATGTACGTCGTCTGTGTCGTTCTATACACATTGTGAGCGATCACCGTCCGATTAGCTGTCGCTTTAGAAGAATGGAAATAATACAAAAAAATTGAAATTATACAAAGCCAAATCCCCATTGTATAATTCAACAAACATAGGCACAAAATCCTTTTTTATGACTCGCAAGAAGCACTGATAGAACTCCTCATCAAACCCATTTGGTCCCGACGCTTTATTCTGATCCATCTATGAGATAGCTTCACAAACTTCTTTGTAAGAAAATGGGGCTTGTAGGATGGCATTCTTCTCCGCCGATAGCTAAGGATCGTTACCTCTAACATCCTGATCAAGTAGGGGATAATCGGAGACAGGGGAACTAAAAAGCAATTTATAAAATTAGTAATGCGGATTTTAATTAAGTCGGTTCTCACCAACGATAGTGCCATCATCCGGTTCTAGCTGGATTTTTTACCACTAGCGATAATATGGAGTCATCAGAATTATGTAAAAAAGAAATATGTTGGTGCTTGATGTGGCATCTGGTGCATGTGTTTCTTCAAGTTCATCCAATGGTTTCTTGGAATACGACCATTTATATCGAGTTGTAGCTGGAATCTAGAATAGGACTAGCAAATATTGTTCTTGTTACTTAGCTATATTTTTTATACAAATATAATATTGTCTACTATACATGATTTGGAATTTCTAGACAATTCCTTAATATACAGCTTGAGCCAAACTGCACATGTACTTATGATAGTGAAAGATGGACTCCGGGATATCGAATAGTTACAGAAATTGAAGTAAAACATAATTTTATCTCAGTATTCCTTGCCTAAACATTTTTCGGTGTCAATACAAATCCCTGGAGCCAATGCTTTGTGTTCTTCTGCATTTACCTGAGCCACAACCCCATGTTCCTTGATATCCATCTCAAAACAGACAACAACATAGATGTGAGATAATCTTTCATAACTTGCCCTATCACTGTTGTAGAAATTATCATGATCCACCCTGAAAAAGAACAAATTATCATCATGATGACTTCTATAAGTAAAACATAAAGTTATTATAGTAAAATCATATTCTAGGGATTTCTCCAAATTTCTTTGACGTAGTGGTGCATGGATTTGGCTGAGTAAATTAGATACCTAGGTGTGCATGCAAGACAGTACCATAGATGATCAACCGTATATTATCTAAAATATGCTATTATGTCTTATAATCCATCTGCTACCATAATAACGTCACTGTAGACATTGAAGGTCTCCCATATACAAGCTTGACAACAAATTTTATAGTCAAATATTTTGTGAAATCTTACAAAATTTTATATGGAGAATGTTGTGTACATACACAAGTGGGTGTAGTGTGAACATATCAAATGAAGTGAAGGAATATGTGCTCCGGGTGCACCAAGGTACTTTGGACCATTGGATGTATATCTGACAGATGTAAGCTAGCTGGGAAATGGATTGTTGGCACATTAGCAACAAAACCCTCACGCATTATAAAAATCAACCCACACTCCACCATTTTCTCCTCTCATCATATTTGTAATTTCTTTCTTCAAACATATGAATGACCATATATGTTGAACCTTATATCCTAATTTAGATTTGGTTTGAGCATCATGTTTGTTTTTATGAGATGTTCAAAACAAGGCTAATGTTGGATATTATTATTATTATTTTGAGACTTGACCGCAACATTCATAAGTTCCAAGTGAAACAAAAAAATATTAATCAGTATTGGTCTTGTTTCAAACATAATGTCAAAACAAAGATTATAGCCAGAACGCATCCAAAATCAAACATTTTGTTAAAAAAATATAACCCTTTTTATGTCTAGAACAAAAAATTAAACAAATATATTTATGGATGTGAGAGTAAGATGTAGCGTGTGGATTGAATTCAAACAGAGGAGAAATTTTCAAATATGCCAACAATCCATCTTCCAGCGCGACCACATTCCTCAGATTTCCATCCAATGGCTCAAAATCACATGGTTAACTAGGTGCATAGATTTTCTCGTTTCACATGATATGTTCTCGACATCGAGTTCATTTTCTCATGTGGGTGAGCCTTTGACCGCGAGGGCCCACTTGGCAGAGGGCATGTGCATTGACGTAGGCCACTAGTCAGTCTCAAACACTTAAAATCATTTCCTGCACAAATTCTTGTTGTAAAATCGTAGAAATGAAATAAAGGGGACAATTATGAAAACCCTACCAGCGACGACATAACTTGAAAGCAATCTCGAAAAATGTGTGTTATCTATACAAATCAATATACATACAATACGGCAGCATCTCTAATATAAAAAATGGATCATAAGCAATAAATGCAACTTGAAGCTTTAGACAAATACATAGATACACTTGATACAAGGTGAAGAAAACACGCTAATGTTGTTAGGATACACGAGTAAGATTGCAAACATGAGTGAATGTTGAAAACCGTACCAATGAAGGCATAACATTAAAGCTATCTAGAAATGTAAGTACTTATAAAATATCATTGTCCATGATGTGCCGACCATCTATGATGTAGAAATATATAGATCTTGAGCGATAAGTTTAGGTTGTAGCTCAAGGATCTAGACCTAAATATTATAGATATAACATAAATGCGCCTTAAAAGAAAGGAATTCCTAGAGCCTTTTTCATACCCGTATTGCTATTTGTTTTTTGACCAAAGAACAGTAGGGTAAATCCCCTACTGTGAGTCATTTTCATTTATAAAGAGAGTATCCAAATTACATAATCAATTGGTTGTTTGGGGGGACAACCAAGAAGATACAATCTAGGGGGAGGAAAGTAAGGAAATTATTGAATAATTAAATATTGTCTATCCATGAAGACATGCCCTCTTTTAGAGTGGGTTTAGCCCTCAGCATGGTCATTTTGAAATATCTGACAAAGTCAATCTTGCAATCATTTATTGAGCAAGGTATCCCTTCAAAGATCATCCCATTCCTTTGGTTCCATATGCTCCAGCAACAAAGAATCATGATTTCCATGAAGTGGTCAATTTTATATCTGTGTTTAGCATCAATAATCATATTGTTGATCTCCATATCCGAATTCCATTCAAATCCAATGTTCCACTAGAAACCTTGACTAAATGGACAAGTGAATAGAAGATGAGTCATGTCTTCATTGTTGCATAGAACACATACAATGGAATCCAGGTGCATGCCTTTTCTGGTCAAAAGTTCACATGTATTTATTCTGTCATTTAGCATGAGCCAACAGAAAAATTTATGTCTTGGAAGACAACATGATCGATTTCCATATCCATTTAAATGTGTCAGCTGCATCTTCACCATTCATAAGGTATCCATAGATCTTCTTTGTAATGTTCTTATTGTTACCCCAGTTGAAGGTCCATGTGTCCTTATCATTTGAGTTTCTGATATTGTTTAGTTCTCCTGATAGTAAGTGGAATTGTTGATGGGCTTGAATGGAGAGTGGAAGTTGGAACAGACTGTAAAGGTTACCCAGTTTCTTGGCTTCTTTGATTGATATGCTTTCCTTTTGGGTAAAAGAGTGAAGCTCAGGGTATTTAGTTTTCCTAATATCACCATTCCATATGTCATCCCATAGCAGATTAGTGCAACTAGATTTTATGTCACAAGTAGTCATTTCCTTGAAAAAGTCATACATTTTCATGCAATCTTTCCACCAAAAGGATCCTTTGCTCCTGTTGTAATGAGGGACCTCATTGTTGTGGTAGTGAGCTTCCCAGATTAATTTTACCCATGGGACATCCACTTTGTTATAGAACTTGAACAAGTGCTTTATGAGAAGAGCTTTATTTTGTTCTCTAAGATTCAAAACCCCTAGTCCTCCTTGTTGTTTGGGTTTACATATCATCTCCCAGCTGGCCAGGCATTTACCACCTTTATTGTTTTCATTTCCATACCAGAGTAAATGTCTGCTTGATTTATCCATATGGTCCAGAATGGTGACATGGACTTTAAGAGAACACATGGCAAATATAGGCATTGAAGCAACAACAGAGTTGACATAAGTGAGTCTCCCAGAATGGTTCATGAACCTAGCAACCCCTGATAATCTCTTATCAATTCTAGATATAACTGGGATGAGGTCATGAACAGAGGGTTTGGTGGTGCCCATAGGTAGCCCAAGATAGGTGAATGGAAGGCTTTCAACTTTACAACCAAAAGAGTTTGCAAGATTGTTGATTGATTGTTGATCCATATTTATTGGAATCATGGATGATTTGCTGTAATTAACAAATAGCCCAGTGGACATACTGAATAGATTAAGCAGGTATTTGAGATGGCTGAGTTGCTCTTCATCAGCAGGCATGATCAATAAAGTATCATCGGCATATTGAATAATAGGGTAGTCAAGGCCATATGCCTGATTTGTGGGGAGAGTGATTTCACCATTTGCCCAAGCAGCATTAATAATAGACTGAAGAAGATCAGTAGCAATGATATATAGAAGTGGAGAGTGAGGATCTCCTTGTCTGACTCCTCTTTTACATATAATCTTTTCCCAGCAACACCATTTAACAGGACAGATGTTGATGCAGTATTGAGTATATTGGTTACCCAATTTATCCATCTTGGACCAAATCCCTTAGCTTTCAACATGGCAATAATTGCATTGTATTCAATCTTGTCAAAAGCTTTCTCAAAATCAAGTTTGAGTATGATGATAGGTTTTCTAGACTGATGGCATAGATGAATGTATTCAAATGCAAATCCCAAGCAGTCCTGGATATTTCTTCCTTTTATGAAACCATAATGATTCTGATGAATGACAGAGGTAATGATTTTCTGAGCTCTATTGGCCATAAGTTTTGTGATGATTTTGAGAGGAAGGCTGACCAAGGAAATGGGTCTGAAATCATTCATGTTAATAGGGTTTGTAATCTTTGGGATGAGAGTAATAAAAGCAGTATTAATGCTCTGAATATCAATGTTCCCTTCAAAAAAATCCCAGATCATAGTGTAAATATCTTGTTTGATGATATCCCAACATTTCTTCAGAAATAAGCCATTAAACCCATCAGGTCCTGGTGCTCTGTCAGAGTGGATGTCTTTAATAACTTGGTCAATTTCATCCATGGAAAAAGGGGCCTCAAGTTCAGATAGATCTTTAGGCTGAATAAGTTCCTCAAGGTTGAATAACATAGGGGGGTTGATAGCTTTTCCCAATCTATCTTTGTATGATTTCCAAATAATGGCAGCCTTGTGATCATGATTTTGAAAAGGAGTCCCATCTTCATCTTGTAGAGAAGTTATGAAATTCTTCCTGTAGCTTTGGGTAGCCATGGCATGAAAAAATTCAGTATTTTCATCATCAACCTGAATACTCCTCATCTTAAACCTGGATTTCCAATATAATCTTTTGACTTCCAATAACTTGGCTATGTGATTCTTGATAATAGTTCTGAAGTTTGCTTCAATAGTGCTCAGATTCCTTTGATCCTCAATGCCATCAATCATAGATAGAACATAGTTACAAGCAGAAATATTAGTGTTAAGTTCTGATAGATTTTTGCTCCATTTTTTAAACCCATTCTGAGACATTTGAACCTGGCATCAGTATCCTTGGCAGAGTTTGTCAGTTGTTAATTTCTGTTCCAACATTGAATAACAGTCTCATAGAACCCATCAAATTCAAGCCAATAATTTTCAAATCTGAATATAGAGGATTTTGGAATATCACTGCCTATCTGAATGTGAATAGGAATATGATCTGATGTGACTCTAGCAAGTGGGTGTGCTAAAGTATTTGGGAATGTCAGGGTCCAGTTGGCAGAAGTAAAAATCCAGTCAAGCTTTTCCAGTAGTGGAGAGTCCTGCATGTTAGACCATGTGAAATTCCTACCCTTGATAGGTATTTCCACAAGATCCTGTTGTTGGAGTAGGCTGTTAAATATAAGCATATTATTGGTGTCTCCTCCTGGTCTGTTTCTGTCAAGTGGGCTCCTTATTAGATTGAAATCACCCATTAAAATCCAATGATCCATCTAAGAGGCATCTATATTGCTCAGCCAATCAAAAAATTCAGTTCTGTCATCATTGTGGCAGGGTCCATAAATATTGCTGATGTAGAAAATGTTCCCAGATAGATTGCATGATAATCTCACGGTGATTTGGTACGTATTTTGGCTGACAACAAATCCTGTAAAGAGACTGCCATTCCATATAGTAATAATCCCTCCTGATAGGCCAACAGAGGCAGTATATGCAAATTGGTTGTATCTTCTAGGTGAAAATATGTATTGCTATTTGTAGTTTGCCTCATGTTTTATCTTTTTTTTGCATCGTTAAACACTGAGTTAAACTGTTTGATTTATTGTGCGGTTAAGCAATATTTTGTATGTTTTCACATGACGTCTTGGGGTATTTTTTGGGTAGTTATACACAGTAAGGTTTTTCATACTCATAGAAATATATTGTGACGGTTCCTGGCTCGGCCACCGAAAGCCAAGCAAATACAATGAGATATATAATAACACAACACTTGTACAATCAACTAAAATTTATTATTTTACAAAAAATGATGGTTCACATGTACAAGTGTTTCTATTAGGTGGGCTCTATCTTAAGACTTGGACATGGTCTTAGTGATTGCTATAGTTTCTAGGTTTTGTGTTGAAAGTAACATTTTGAGTGCTTTATTTCATACGAGGTGTGGCATGTTTTAAATTCCACTTTAAATTTAGGCATGGGAAGTGCCATAAAGGACCTACTATAAAATTATTTCTAAGGATTAAATTATACTAACATCTTAGGAAATTTCCACCATCCAAAAAAGTGCAAAGGTTTCTAACTTTGCATGCTAAACTTCCAATCAAATTCATGTAAAATTATTCCATTTAAAACTATCTCAAATTCAAAATTTGAGAATTTATGGAATACACTTTTGATAAGTTACCAATATAGTTTCTCCATCCAGCTTCCTTTGCCACAAAATATACCTAACATGCCAAATAATTCAATTATAAAAAATTCGAAAAATAAAGTACTATTATTGGCTTTTGTAATATACCCGACATTCTACAACTTATTGAAATTTCATAAAACCAAATATATAGATGAAAATCACTATAAATACAACACCACCGTCTCATCAAAATAAGAAACAATCATCACCTACCAGCCCCACAACACGGGGAGATCAGCCACAAAACACATAGAAATAACCCAGATCCACACAGTCATTCATTATCAAGCACAAGAAAGTCCATAACCAGGGTCTCATCAGTGGCACATGCATGTGTACCATTGTTTTGACCAACATCCTTTTAGGAACATGACGAGCTCGTCGTAGGGCTTGTCTTCGACGGTATGTTGCTCGAGGTTGTTCATGAAGTGCAATAGAGTGGAGAATGCAGTATCCTGAAGGTAAGCGATGCTACCATGGTGCTCGACAACCTTAGTCAAGTACCCTTCACCGTTCATGATGGTGATGATGCTAGTGAAGTCAGGTGGTTTAAGGTTCAGGATCCCGTCGTAGGGGTTTATCTCATTCCATGAGAAGTAGACACTAGTGCTTGTCTGCGTTTAAGATAACTGTAAAATCTTAAAGTATTAGCTCGGTGATACATAGATTCAAAATGTATTCTAATTGGTAAAGTAGGTTCCAATTTATTTTGTTGAGCTAGCTATTGTCAAATGCTTTTGAATGTAGTTGTTATTTCTTGTATGTAAACAAGGAGAATTTACCTGGCCACGACTGATGTCACAACCCTCAGAGGCTTGTGGTCCCTCGCCTGATCGCTATGCCACAAACCATGTGTATTATCAATAAAAATATTCAAGTGAACTAAGACCAAAAGGTTGCCACATATAACTAAAGCCCCTTTAAACAGTATAAAAAACCCATGCCTTATTAAACTAGAAAGATCTGTCGAATCCCTTCAACCAAACCGATGTTTAGTTCTCTATGAAACCCGCTATCAGTTTGGTTGAAGGGATTCGACAGATAATGAGTCCTAGATTTTTTTTTGTTATACTGGTTAAAGGGGTTTCAGTTATCTGTCGCAACCTTTTGGTCTTAGTTCACTTGAATATTTTTATTGATAATACACATGGTTTGTGGCATTGGGATCCAGGTGATGGACCACAAGCCTTTGAGGGTTGTGACATTAGTCGTGGCCAGGTAAATTCTCCTTGTTCACTTACAAGAAATAACAACTACATTCAAATGCATTTGACAATAGCTAGCTTAACAAAAAAATGAACCTACTTTACCATTTAGAATGCGTTTTGAATCTCTGTACCACCGAGCTTATACTTTAGGATTTTACGATTATCTTAAAGGCAGACAAGCACTAGTGTCTGCTTCTCGTGGAATGAGATAAACCCCTACCACGGGATCCTGAACCTTCAACCACCTAACTTCACTACCCTCCTGACAATCATGAATGATGAAGGGTACTTGACTGAGGTTGTGTGGCACCATAGAAGCATCACTCACCTCCAGGATACTGCATTCTACACTCTATTGCAGTTCATGAACAACCTCAAGCAACATATTGTCGAAGACGACTCCTACGACGAGCTCATCTTGTTGCTAAAAGGATGTTGCTCAGAAGAATGGTACACATGCATGTGTCACTGATGAGACTCTGGTTATGGACTTTGTTGTGCTTGATAATGGATGATTGTGTGGATCTGTTTATTTCTATGTTTATTATACAAAAACTATGAAATTATTCAGATATGTGGGTCTGTTTTGTTGCTAACCTCCTTGTGGTGTGTCACAGCTAGGTGATGATTGTTTCTTATTTTGATGAGACGAGTGTGTTATATTTGCAGTAAGTTTGCATTTATACATTTGGTTTTATGAAATTTCAATCAATCGCATAATCTCATGTATACTGCATTAGCCAATAATAGTACTTTGTTTTTGAATTTTTTTGTAGTTGAACCGATGGGGAGGGCTTTCGCGAGAGGTGTGCGGGCGAGGGCCATCACGGCCACGGTGGCGGCAGGCTCACGGAAATGGACGCCCGCAGTTGGCCACGTACAATGGGACGGGCCCTTGCTATGTCCCTCATGTCTGGGTAGTTCGTGGGGGCTTGCAGAACGGGCGTGATGGGTTGGAAGGGAGACAAAACCCGTTGTCTGGATTCAGATCGAGTGAGGATTGAAAAGAATAAAAAGAAAAATCAGAATCGAGAGGATTTGTTTTCTGGGATGATCGAGGGCATGCGCGATGCTTTTGTTAGATGTTTGGACTGCGAAGGAAGGAAATGACGTACGGTTTGCCATTTTAGTTAGAGATTTAGTCTTCAGAAATTGATTAAATATTGATCATGATTTATTCTTTTCCATATAAAAGTTATCAAATACTACAAAAAATTGATCTTAT
The DNA here is from genome assembly GCF_003073215.2 of Triticum urartu. NCBI lineage: Eukaryota > Viridiplantae > Streptophyta > Magnoliopsida > Poales > Poaceae > Triticum > Triticum urartu. The sequence continues at coordinate 28,988,743 of NC_053026.1, forward strand.
TGGCAGATAAAATCGGTTTAAATAGATCATGGATAAAATCCGGTTTAAATGTATTGGTGGGATAAAAATCAGTGAGGAAGGATTAACCGGAATGAGGCGAGACTATCAACTCAGACATTAGGAGTAGAGATTAGGGGCAGAGATTCTAGCTGGTGGGCTGCGTCAGCACATACGCCCTCTGTCAGGTGGGGCCCGGGCGTCAGAGGCTCACCCACAGGAGAAAACGAACTCCATGACTCCCATTTGCCAGACCTTTTCTCCTCTTCGTCGCATCGTCCTCTTCCTCCAGCACGCCTCCTCCTCCTCCCCCCTCCTCCTCGCTAAAACCCTAGCCCCGCCTATCGCTCCGCCTCCAAGCCTCTCGCCGCCGGTTTCTCCGACGGTTCCTGCTCAAGGGTCGGTGCCTTTGGTCTCCACGCGATGGCGGGCCGCGGGAAGAAGGGCGGGAAGGGGGCGGAGGACCTGGGCCGCGCGCTCATACGCCAGCAGAACAGGGCGGCGGCGGCCGCCAAGGAGCGGGGCGAGGCGCTCGCCTCCTCCTCCCGCCGCCGCGCGCCGCCCCTCGAGTCCGTCATCGACGTCAGCGAGATCGACGCCGTCCTCCAGCGCGCCGCCGAGGAGGACCGCCTCCATTCCGCCCTCGCCGCCGCCGCCTCCGCCTCCTCCTCCGACCTCATCATCGACTTGTGAGCCGCCTCCCCTCCCTCCAGTGAGACATGTTCGTTGGCTCCGGGCTGTATTGGTTGGAATGGCGTTTGGTCTGAAATGGTTGGATTGAGTGATTGGGCACAGGGATGCGACGGGAGAGACAGCCGAGGAGAGGCGAAGGCTTCGGAAGGAGCAAGAAGCGCTGCACGCCAACAGCCTGGGGGTTCCAAGGCGGTGAGTGCCCCTGATTGCTCTTGCTTTAGTTGTTCTGTTGTTTTGAGTTTATTAGGGGTTGTGGTTTTGATCTGACTGTGTGTGTGGCCCGTGATTGCAGTCCACCGTGGACTAACCGGATGACCGCGGAGGAGCTCGACACGAGCGAGAGGCAGGCGTTCCTTGAGTGGCGGAGGAATCTTGCGAGGTTGGTACCGAGTTGTGTTTTTACTCGGTTTATTTATGATTCGGAACTTTCTAGTTTGAAGAGAATTCGGCTGCAAAATGCATGTTATAGGACTGATAATCTCAGCTAAACTTATTAGCTGTACCATTGATTTTTGTATGGAACTGGTAATGGTATTTGGTAGATGGTAGTAGTACCATGTTTTGAGCATTTGTGTTATGGATTCTTCTCATGGATTACGTGCGCGAGCATCAGTGTACATCTACTACGTATGTTGTGACAGTAATTTTTCTTACAAATGTGGTGCTTGCTGTGTCTTATTGTGCCATTTGACATATTAAATGCTTTGATCAATTCTTGTACTTAGATTGGAAGAGAATGACAAGCTTGTCCTTACACCTTTCGAGAAGAACATTGACATCTGGAGACAGCTCTGGAGAGTAATTGAACGCAGTGATTTGGTGAGTAATGCTCCACTTTTGCTGCCATTGTCACCCATAAATCCTGTGATTCACTGCTTGCCTACTGGTCTTGTGATCCCAACTGTTAGGTGTTAGCACAATTTTTTTTGTTTGACCCCATCCGCTGTGTTATACTCCCTCCGTTCTGAATTACTTGTCGCAAGTATGGATGTATCTAGATGTATTTTAGTTCTAGATACATCCATTTCTGCGACGAGTAATTTGGAACGGAGGGAGTATTCTCTAAGAAATGAGTGGCAGATGCATTTGTAAGGTCACACATGCTCTTTCTGTGCTGCGTATTGACGCTGAATTAATATAACTTGTACTCTTACTACTGTATATCCTATCCTGTAAATATGCTACTCTGTTGTGCTCTATTTACTGTATATCCTGTCCTTAAATATGCTACTCTGTTATGCTCAATCCATTTACTGTACCTTGATTGAAGATAAGCAACTCACAATGAATATCATGCAGAAGTACTGACTACTGTTTTCTTTCTTCCATGAAGCTGGTCATGGTAGTTGATGCTCGAGATCCCTTATTCTACCGGTGTCCTGATCTTGAGGTACTTCTTATCATGTTCCTGTCAGTGTCCAGTTTTGTGCATGAAAGCCAATAGTAGTAAAATTGGTCCAGAGAGCTGTTCATGAATTCTCATTCGGAGACTACATGCTTCTGATGCAAGTATTGCAAGTTGGAAGCTTGCAACAGCTATATTATTAGAATGTGCTTGTTTCCTGTATTTGTGGCTGAAGCAAATTCAGGTTTTCTGTCTATCATGAGCAAACATACATAATTCAACCTTCTCATAGATCTTATCTGTTAAAATTATCTTGCTAGCATGATCTGTGATCCGAGTCTTGTTTTTCTTTTCTCCATATTAAGATGAACTTTCCATGTTCTCTGCTACAAAAGTAAAATATGCTAATCTGAATCTACTGTTGTGCATTCATGATAGGTTTATGTGTTGACACCAAAACCAGTTGTTGTACCTAATGTGTTCTATTGCGGATTCTGCAGTGTTTTCTTGATCTGATGAGTCTTATTTGTACTAGGTATATGCAAAGGAACTTGATGAACACAAGAGAACAATGCTCCTTGTCAACAAGGCTGATCTACTACCTTTAAATATCAGGTCTGCACCTTGTCCATTGTGATTAATTTGTTGCACTATATAGCATGACTATGAAATGACGTCCTTGTACATTTGGCCTAAATACAGAAAAATATGGGCAGATTATTTCAAGGAGCACGATATTCTTCATGTTTTCTGGTCTGCTAAAGCTGCTACTGCCACATTAGAAGGAAAAATGTCGAGTGGTGAACAAGATTCTGCTTCACCTGATATGGATACCAAGATATCTGGCAGGGAAGAACTTTTGATGAGGTTGCAAGCTGAAGCGAAATCTATCGCAGCACAAAGAAGGACGTCAGCTAGTAAAGGGGAACAAGAAGCAAGTTCTACTGATTCCGTTTCATCAGTGGCTAAACATGTAGTTGCTGGATTTGTTGGTTATCCAAATGTTGGGAAGAGTTCCACCATAAATGCTTTGGTTGGTGAGAAGAAGACCGGTGTTACTCACACACCTGGTAAGACAAAACATTTCCAGACATTGATAATCTCTGAAGAGCTCATGCTGTGTGATTGTCCTGGTCTGGTCTTCCCTTCATTCTCAAGCTCAAGGCATGAGATGGTGTCATGCGGTGTCTTGCCGATTGATAGGATGACAAAGCACCGGGAAGCTATCCAGGTGGTGGCAGATCGTGTCCCAAGAGACGTCCTGGAGCAGATTTACAAGATCACCTTGCCAAAGCCAAAGCCATACGAACCACAATCTCGGCCACCGACTGCAGCTGAGCTGTTGCGGGCATACTGCGCGTCTCGGGGCCATGTCAGCCATGGCGGGCTGCCTGACGAGACAAGGGCTGCTAGGCAGATACTCAAGGACTACATCGACGGCAAAATCCCACACTACGAACTCCCTCCTGGTGTTGTCACAGACGATGAAGTAGAAACAAGAGAATCTACTGTTGCAGCAGCAGAAGGTCCGACTGCTTCAGCAGTTGACGAATCTGGCAGTGACGACTCCGATGAACAGGATGATATGACAGGAGGTCCAGACATGAGGCAGCTCTTGAGTGACCTCGAGTCTTTCGACTTGGCCGCCAGCGAAGGGTCCAATGCCACTGGAAAGAAGAAGCAGCACCAGGCATCACAGAAGCAGCACAGGAAACCCCAGCGGAAGAAGGACCGGTCCTGGAGGGCTAGCAACGATGGCAGCGATGGGACGGCGGTGGTAAGGGACTTCCAGAAGCCCACCGTCAGTCATCCCACGGTCAGCGTGAATGGAAATGTCTAGTGCCAGTGTCCCAAGCTTCCTAAACAACCACATATCACAGTTGCTGCTTCCGGGAAGATGTCTGTCGAATGCAAAAAGGCCAAGAAATACATGTACACATAATATAGCTGTGCTTGCTCTGGCTGTGTGCCGATTGCTGAATCTGCTCTGGTAGATGGACGGGAGACTGACGTGAAGATTGTTTCCTGATAATGTGTCCGAACATGCAGAGATTGCCGTTGTAAATATAACGTGGGTTGTGACTTGTGATACGCGTGGTGTTCTGTAATTTTTCAACAATCAACGTAACTATGCATATGCGAAGATCATCTTGAAGTACTTTTTTCAGGCTGCTAACCATTATTCGAGCACTAACTATATTTTATTTTACATATACGGAGTGGAATTGCATTGTGCGCATGGATTTTCACATTTTCTGCCAACTGCAGTATTTTTTGGAGCCAGAAGACAACCTGCCCCCGTTCCATTCATTGAACGATTCCTGCAAACTTTGGAGTACGTACCTCTTGCCTCTTGCAAATTGGTTTGTGTAGATTCAGCATTTCAAGTTTCATTTTGAAGATAAAAGTTACTCCAAGAGAGGGAAAAAAAACCTTGAAAATGCATTCTCTCATTCAAATTTTATTTTGTCATTCAAGTTTCATCTCAGGCACCTCTCCTAATACTTTTTCTCATTCAAATGCATTTAATCAGTCATTTTAACGAGGCGGCACCGCCCATTGTTGTCATTTCCAAGAGAGCTGCTCCAATGGTGGCCATGCACTCCCGCCCCATTGAATTTGAACCCCAACAGGCCAACGGCCACCCTTCGGTTCTCGCGCCCCCAATCGCCAACGCATGCGCCCCGTCGCAATGCCGCCGCTCTGCCTTCACATTCCACACTCAAACCCCTACTTAACCAACCTTCGTCTACCCACGCTCAGAATTCCTACCCACAGCAGCCAGAAACCTCTCATCCATCCAGCCATGGCGGACTGGTCCTCGCTCCCGCCCGAGCTCGTCCGGCGCATCGCCGACCGCCTCCTGGACACCAACGACCTCGACCTCTACATGGGCCTCCGCGCCGTCTGCCCGAGCTGACGCTCCGCCACCGACGACCCCAAGGACTCCTCCGAGCCCCGCTTCCGGCCGTGCCGGTGGATCGTCGTCGACGAGCACTTCCACTTGGGTAGCGACTCACGCCTCCTGGTGAACACCGTCAGCGGCCGTGTCGTCCGCCTGGACCTGCCTCTGCTCCGCCGGTACTGCCTCGTCGCCACCACCCACGGCGGCTTCTTCATCCTCGCCGACAAGAAGCCCCCTCACCGTGCGGTCGTCCTCAACCCCTTCACCGGCCACATGATCCGCTTCAAGGCGCCCGTGCCCTCCCGCAGGGATCCTGCTGCCGCTGCTCTCACCGGCATTTTCGGGCCGTCGCTCTCTTCTGCGGACCTCGGTTCTCCACCCACCCTCATCTTGGTCTGTGATGGTGGTACTTGCGAACGATACATGGCTGTTCCTGACAGCGACGATTTCAGCCCAGATTTGGATGAAGAAGTTGCGAGCTCATGCCAGATTGTGATGCCGCTGGCCATCGCCGGCGGTATCTATGCCGCAGACGGTTGGCATAGAAGGGCGGCACCGCTTCCGGTTGCTTTGGCTGATAAGATGTTCCGTTTGATGAAGCTGTTCGACGTTGATACTTACAAGATGTACGAAGAAAAACCTTCGATGGGTATGGGGTTTGCCGATCTTTCCTGGACAAGTAATGCCAACCGCATTTTCCTGGTCGAATCTGCCGGAGAGATTCTGGCGATTGTCAACGTGCAGCCACACCTGAAAGTTTTCACGCTGGACACCGACAGCGATGAGCTCGAGCCGGTGGAGGGCATTGGTGGCCGTGCCATCTTCATCGGTTACCGCAGGAGCCTGTCTGTCAGTGCGGACAAGTTCCCCTCCGTCATCGCCAACTGCATCTACTACGTCAAGCCTACAGATTCGTTACATGACATTTACCAGTATGACCTGAAGAGAGAGAGAGAAGAGTGCGTCTGTGAAGCCATAGGCAGCATGCATTCCTTCTTAAACCCAAACCCCATCAGGCTACCCGTTGCTAAACCTCCTTTCACCATCCTTCAGCTCCTCTCGAGCTACACCATTAACACCCGGCAATCTCAGCTTTGGCTGGAATTATTAGTACAGGACCTTCTTCCTCATGTTTATCCGTGCGACAGCTCTTATTCTGATAAATATGACTGAAGTATTGATTGAGCCAGTGAATGTCAGTGATGTGCTCAGCTGAGTGATGATGGATCGCTTGTTGCCAGGAAGAAATTGCATCTGTGTTTGAGTCCATCTCCTTTTGTTTGCTTTGTGGAAACTAGCTAGTGCTGTGGTGTTAAGTTCATCTTGTTATGCACCTATATGTTCCTTCATCTTCTTTTGGACTAGGTTTGTTCTTCCCGAGTTTGTATCGCTGAATGATACATGCAATGTGGTGCGTTCTGGTGCTTGAAGATGTTGTCTTGCTATAATTTGTTTGCTGTTGTTCACAAGTCGATATGCTTTTTTTTTTGGAGATTGTTGTGTTCCAGTACATTGAAGCCAGGGCTTGCCCCCATTTTCCTAGAGACAAGTTTGTCCAGGCTTAAAATACTCTGTCTCTGTATCCTTCATCTTATATTGCTTGTATTTTTTTATCATTTGTAGAACCCAGCAACAAACGTTCTTGTAAGGACATCTCTAATCTATGTCTGAATGTTAACTCCTAGTAAAATCTTAGCTCACAATAATGTAGGACTCACCCACTAAACTGGAAAGTTATTAGTTTTTCCTTCGAAAACCAGCTGCGTGCCTTTTGGCGGGAGCTGCGAACCCTGATATGTTGGGTGTGAGGCATGTTTTAAACTCCCCTTGCCACCTTACAAACTGACCAAGTAAGTGGCAGTTTAAAATTAGAAACCTTAGGAAGGTTGTAAAGGGTGGACTCAAAAAGTTGATCTCTCTCTCTCTCCCTCCCTCCCCATCCCTCTCCTCCTCCCCCTCTCTCTCCCTCCCCCCTCTCTCTCTCCCTCTCCCTCTCCCTCTCTCTCCCTCTCTCTCTCTCTCGTTAGTTTTACACGCTGAAGATCTCCGGTTCGAACTCGGACGCCACCACAAATTGATTTTGCTCCTTTTTGTCCAGCTGATAGTGATGTCATAATTGTCTCAACAAAATATATAATATTGTTGCATTAACAAAATCAAAAGGTGTTGTGGTGTAGTTGGTCTAGCACGTCAGTTTAACACGCGGAAGATCTCCGGTTCAAATCCGGACAATGCCAAGTTCTTTTCTGCTGGGGTTGTTTATTCTTATTATTATTGTTGTTTTTTATTTTATTTTTGCCTACTGAAATTTTTTATTGACAGAACTTGAGTTATCATTCCTCTTTTATCAGAACTTCTGGGATCTCATCAAGAATGACTTTATGTGGATGGTCAGGGATTTTGAGAATGGGGTGTTAGATATTTACAAACTGAACTATGCTATCATTACTCTCATTCCTAAGGTCCCCCTAGCTAGAGAGATGAAGAATTTCAGACCTATTAGTCTTAGCAACTGTGCTGTTAAAATCTTTTCCAAAGCTATGAATACTAGGGCCTCCCCTATCTGTGATAAACTCATTTCACATAACCAAACTGCCTTTATTAAAGGGGGATTTATATTGGAAAGTGTTGTTATGGCCCATGAAGTGATTCATGAGGTCCATAGGTCTAACACTAGTGGGTTGATTCTTAAACTGGATTATGAGAAAGCCTATGATAGGGTCAGCTGGGAATTCCTGGAGGAAATGCTTCTTTCTAGAGGCTTTGGGGTTAAATGGGTTAGTTGGGTGCTTAGCACCTTGAAACATGGGACATTTCAGGTTAGAATCAATGACACAAATGGGCCACACTTTGTTGGAGGTAAAGGGTTGAAACAAGGGGACCCCCACTCCCCCCTTCTTTTTAACCTGGTGGCTGATGTTTTTTCTAAAATGCTGGCTAAAGCTGTTAATAATGGCTTGATTGGTGGGCTTCTCCCATATGCCATCCCGGGTGGAGTAGTTAGTTTACAGTATGCTGATGATACCATTCTGTTCATTCAAGAATCTGTGGAATATGCAAAAAAATTGAAGTGGATCCTGACTTCTTTTGAGAAGCTGTCTGGCTTAAAAATCAATTTTCATAAAAGTGATTTGCATACCATTCATGTATCTGAGCAAATGTCTAGAGAATTTGCCCAAATTTTTTGTTGTCAATTTGGTGACTTTCCTTTCAAATATCTTGGTGTGCCACTTCATTTTAAAAAACTGAGGAGGGAAGACTTGCAACCTATCATTGATAGGATTATAAAAAATATTGCTGGTTGGCTAGGCAAACTTTTATCTTACAGAGGCAAGATGATTTTATTAACTACTTGTATTGACAGCATTCCCTCATATCTTATGGCTATGGTTAAATTCCCAAAGTGGGCTATTGATATGATCACCTCCCAAATGTCTCATTTTTTCTGGGGCAATATGGGTGAGGTTCACAAATACCATTTAGCTAACTGGGGCCTTGTGGCTAGAAAGAAGGAATTTGGTGGCCTGGGTGTCCCTAATCTCAGGGAATTTAACATGGCTCTCCTGGCCTCTTGGGGGAAAAGGTTCTATGATGGGAGGGAGGGGGACTGGAAAAAACTTCTTTGCTTCAAATATGCTACTGATAAACCTAATATTTTCCATGCTAAACCTGCCTCTGGGTCTCCCTTCTGGAAAAGCATCTCTTGGGCTTTTCCTGCTGCAAAAAATTTCTGGAAATGGAATCCTGGGAATGGGGATAACATTGCCGTCTGGCATGATAACTGGATTGGGGGGTGCTCCCTAAAAACTGCTTTTTGGGAATTATTTGATATCTGTCATCAACAGGATGCCACTTTGTCCCAGGTATGGGATGGTGTGAACTTATGTCTCACTTTCAGGCGATGTGTGGATGAGGCCATGATGCAGAAATGGGGATGTTTAGTTAGCTTGGTTTCACAAACTACCCTTTCAGATCATCCAGACAGCCCTGTCTGGGCCCTAGAATCAAATGGTCAATACTCTGTTAAGTCATTCTATAAACTGATCAACTTTGGGGGGGTTTCTTCTGAGATCAGAGATTTTATTTGGAAAATCAAAGTCCCTCCAAATATCCATGTCTTTTTATGGCTGATGTACAATAATAAAAGCCTTACTAGAGACAATTTGGCCAAAAGAAGAAATGTTGAGAATAAAACTTGTGTTTTCTGTGCCGAGTTGGAATCTATCCAACATCTTCTGTTTGATTGCATTGTTGCATCTAATGTCTGGTCTGTGGTTGCCGAAGCACTTAGCATTCCCCCTCCTGTTTCTTTTTCATCCTTGACTTCTTTTTGGAAGAGGAAAAAATAATGTGAAGCTGTGAATATGGTCACTTCTGCTACCTTGTGGTGCTTATGGCGGTTACGCAATGACTTTGTCTTTCAGGGGGGAAGATGGCGAGATATACGTTGTGTGCTGGGACAGGTGGCGGCAACAATCAGGCAGTGGAAAATCTTATCTTCAGAGGCCCAGGGTGCTCTACTTCTCCGGTGCTTAAGGCTTTTGGAGCGTCGAAGAGGGGAACTGCTTAGAATTGCTTGGGTTTAGTGTATGTCTTGAGTGACTTATTGTCTGCGTTGTGGTCTGCATGAGTATGACTCTCTTATGGGATGTAATAGGGTAGTAGCCTAAAAACCCTGATGGATGTTTGTTCTGTGGCAGCTACCTTTGGTTGTCGCCGAGAGCTGTTCAACAGTCTGGTCTCTGCCGTTGCCTTGGCTTAATAAAAGTTGGGGCGGGGGGCGACCCCTCTCTTTTCAAAAAAAGAAATTTTTTATTGACATTTTTTCCTGCTGAACTTGGTAATGGTGATGATAGATTGTGCAGCAGTAATTTAAACGGTGCAATCGTATATTTCCCCCCGCAATGCAGTGCAAATATTTAATGGATAGATTTCCGCAAAAAAGGGATAGATGTTGGAAATAAAATAAATAGCAACACAAGGAATGTTGAAGCACATGTGAACTAACTAGATGTTTATATTTCTCCTCACATCTAACCATCTTTTTTTCTGGAACAAAGCACTTGTCTTTTCTACAACACATTATGGTTGATCAATATATTTATAAGACCAGAAATTTTGTATGCATACATATAGCATGTAATGTTTAAGATCTATATATTTGGGAGACCAGAAATTTCAGTACCAACCTTAGAGGAAAATTGAAGATCCCCGCTCTCTGCATGCCCTTTTTCATTAATTCCTACCGGAACATTTTCCTGTGTAATGCCCCCCCCCCCCCCCCCCCCCCCCCCCACCCACCCATAGATCAAAGGTTTCTATTCATATATGTAGATAAAAGTAGAATGGCATTTTGAAAAAAGAAAGAGTACAATACGGTGCTCAGCATGTACATTGCGCAAGGGGACGCAAAATAATATTTTCTGCACAATACACCAAATTAGATAGGATAAATTACTAAAAATATATGTACGTAAACTTAAAAATCATTTTGTCTTTAACATAATAAAAAAAATAAAGACAACCATGTAGTAGTTGCATCCGAAGGTGGCAAACTAATTTTGGGAAGCTGGAAGTGTGAAGGATAAGAAAAAAAATCCCAAATGATAACGCACACACGCCTTGATCCACGTTGATTCTGTTTTGCACGAATTCTAAAGGAATCTGTTAGAATCTGAGTGCTACGTGGGCATCATCGTATGTGTGGGCATTGGAGAGTTCGTCCACACGCCCCGCAGCACGCGGTTTGCTAGCTGCGCTGTGTGGGCGAACTAGTTTCTGCCCACACAACCACAACCTAGTCCACGCGTGTGTGGGCGAACTGCTTTTCACCCACATGACACTCGTACATTGTTGAATGGCAACTGCAGTTGCGCGTACGTGGCAACTAGGTAAACACATGACAACTATGACTCGTTGCTAGACAGCAACTGCAGTTGCGCATGTGGCAACCAGGGTAAACACACATAGCAACTGTGATTAACCAGACATGGCAATTATGGTTGGACCACATGTGTCAACTAGATAAACACACACGGCAACTATGGTTTGATTACGCGCGGCAACTACCATAAATTAGACATGACAACTATAGTTAACCAAAACAGAGAAAGTTGCCATGCTTTTACAACTGCATTTTCCATCCCAAATAATTACATCTGTCATCCCGGATGGCAACTAAATCCAGGAGGTGTAGGCATATTTGCTTCATGCCACACATGCAGAGTGGGACGAGTAGTACTTGTTGGGTGTGTGGCATGAAGTAGTTGTATCCACACGTGTGAGCAATTCTAATGTTCACCCACACACAACCCGTGTGGGCTGCCTCCTGCTCACGCCGCACACGGTGTGTGGACGAAAGTCTAGTATGTCACACGTATGGGCGTTATCTGGACCCCAAAAAATCAAGATTTGAGTTAACCACACTTTTTCTAGCAAAAAGTGGAATTAGTAAAGGATATAGATAACTCTTTCATTTTTAGAAGTCCCCCACTTGACTACATATTCCTCTATGAGAGCCTGATCCGAAAGGATGCTGGTTTCATAGTGCCACATCAAAGATCGAAGATCCTTTAAAAAAATGTGCATGCGCATGATCTATAAAATTGGAAATAGCTATAGAACATAGAAGGTAAATTGCTATCAGTTCCAGTTTATGGGCTAATTGCATGCCTACTAGAACTATTCTTTTGTGAAGCTTCAAAGAGTACTCCAAGTCAAGTATCAATAGTTTATTTTTGAACTTCAAAGACAGCTTCCGGTTCCGAAAGTTTATAACAAATCAAATTCGTATGGATTTCTATGAGGGAGAAAGTGCGAGCGAGAGGAGAGGGGCGGGGGGGGGGGGGTGAGGAGGGGTTTGACCCGTACCGATTCGTTTCGGTTTTGATTGAAACAACTAGGCCGTCTCCTCTAGTGATGTCTAATGGCATCAAGTACAAGCAGTTACGCCACGTCAGCTTTTGCGGGGCCCACATGTCATAGTTGTCATCAAATGGGGCAAGGACGCCAACAATGTTCTGTTCTTCTTCAAAAGATTAGACTCAGTGGTTTTTGTTCCAAACCTGTAAACCCGTGTGTCCTGCAAACCTAGCCCACAATGTGATGGTTTTCTGTAATTAAATACAGTCATGGAGATTTGACTTACGACAACAGATCTCAACGCAAAACATTTCTCATATTGCCACAACCACATGTACAACTTGTGCAAGATAGTTACTGCGTTCAACAAGAGCATCCCATTGTGCAAAAACTTCAAGGGTACTCAGGCGCCGGTGGAATCAGCTTTGTTCGGTTTCATCTGCAAGAAAGACACGAGTGCTTGAGTTTCCAAGAGAGGGCCATTTGTTGTATTGACAAAAAAAAAGGGTGCCGACACGTACAATAATGTAAGTGTACCTATATTTAACTAAATCACATGCACATCAAACTGGGTCGAAACTTGGAAGACAGAAAAACACAACCCTTACCAAGCATATGAGACTGAAATCCACAATTTCTTAGGTGATTTGCAAGCTTCTCCCCAAGTTCCTTGTGCCAGTCCTTGGTCATCATGGCTTCTGGTGTCGTCCGCACCACCGCGGTCGCCTTGGCCAAGTCGATCGTGGCAGAAGCAACCTCAGGCTGTAAAAGTAAAAGATTCAACATCGGTGGAGCAGTAATTCACTAGATTTTCAGTTACATTGGCCATGCTGCTGATTGAAGATGTGTTAGGGATAGCACATGAAAGAAGGCAGTGGCAAACATCAAGTTCAGTAGCAAATAGGTATGGCAGGCCGGAAATGCCTCTTTGTTCCTGGTTGTATCTAGACTCTATATTTCTTTTGTCGCTTGGGTTCTGTTTGTGAGCCAAGACTAAACCTCAGACTTTGTTGGCATCCTTTTGTTAATAAAATAGCTGCATGCATCATTCTCATACAGAGGCCCGGTGCTTTCCCCTTTTTCAAAAAAAAATATATATGAACTCTATATGAGGAAAAATTAAGAGTTACAAAATAGTTCAGAAGTTTTTTTTACAACAAACTTGACTTTCTTTTGCACTAGTATATAAATTTTCACTAAAAAACCACCAGCGCTGACTCCAAGGCAAAAAAAAGTAAATTTATTTGCTATTATAACTATTTACATTATTTTCGATGAAAAATTGTTACTCTCTCCGTAAAGAAATACTCCCTCCGTTTCTAAATATTTGTCTTTTTAGAGATCTCAAATGGTTACCACATACGAATGTATATAGACATATTTTAGAGTATAGATTCACTCATTGTGCTCTGTATGTAGTCACTTGTTGAAATCTCTAGAAAGACAAATATTTAGGAACGGAGGGAGTATAAGAGATTAGTGATGGAGTATTTTTGAAAAGAAGTCAAGGGGGGTTTTCCTTTTTGTGGAACTTTTTTCACAAGTACAGTGAAAGGTCAAATTTATTTCAAAAATATTTTATTTTTTTACTTTTTATTCAATTGCTATTTTATTTATGTAGGGTGTAGATACACCTATAGACCAAACGTTCGCCTCCTTATTCGAGGAATACATACATTCAGTGGCAAACATGCAAGTGATGAAAAATTCATTTGCAAAAGCCGAGGAACGGACCTGGCTCTCGAGAATCCGCTTCACTTTGGCGGCGCATCCGCCGCACGACATACCCTGCAATGCTTGCATGCCAAATTAGTACCAAAAGAAAGGAATTGCCCTGCAATGGCGCGCTGGCGGCGAGCAGTGGGATTACGCAGAATTATATACATACATACATACCCCGACGTGGAGCACGATGGCGTCGCCGTCAATCGTCCCGGCCTCGACGAGCACCATCGCCGCTGCAGCGCCGGCACCAGAGTCTCCTCCTCCTCCTCCTCCGCCGCCGCCTCCTCCAGCGGAGCGACCTCCGCCCCTGCCCCCGCCTCCACCGATGGAGGTGGGGAGGGAGATGGACGCGAAGCCGCCGCGGGGAGGCGGGATGACGAGGAGCCGCGTGGCCGCCAAGGCCGGCGGCGCTGCTGATGTGATTGCGGCAGGCTCCATTGCTCTGGCACGACGTGTCTCGCTGCTCTGCTCACGTTCGTTTCGTTTCGTTCGGCCTCCTCCGCCGCGAGTCGATATCCATTCACTTTGTTCTTACGTGGGCCTCCTTATTCCATTATGGTGCACGCGACTATCTTATCTGTGCTATAAATCACAAAAAAGTATCTATTTCACTAATATTTTAAATGTATATAACAATAATAATAAACATGTGTTCTATTGATTCATATGAGCTGTTTAATAATAAGAAAAATGTTAACTTTTTTTACAAAAGCGTTCAAATATTCTAAAAATATATTCATCTAACTAAAATATATGTTACATATATTTATAAAAATGTTCGTACGATTCGCACAAAACCGTTCATGCATTTCATGTAGTCTCAAGAATGTGTTCATGTAATTTCAACAAGTGTTTGGGCATTTTATTCAAATGTTTGTCTACTTAAAAAGTGCTAATGCATTTCTACAAATACTCAGGTAAGTCTTAAAGATGTTCACATGTTTATAAGAATTGTGTATGTAGTTCTTCAAAAGTGTTGGCACTTTAAAATTTTATTGTTAATTTATAAAGTGTTTACCTTTCTTTTAATGTTCTTGTAGTTAAAAAAATCGCCTTAGATTCTCAAAAGAAAATCTTCGCCTTTTTGTAAAAATTATCAACATTTTTTCAAATTGATCACGTGTTTTATATAAAAAAATACTTATATAGTTTTAACAAAACAATTTTTTTAATCTTGGGCCTAAAAAAACTCATATAGTTTTAAGAAAACACATTCTAAAAAAATGTTGGGCCTACCTCCCAGAAAAATAAACACAAAAATAGAAAATACCAAAATGAACAGAAAAGGGGAAACACGAAAAAGAAAAGGTAGATAAAAAAGGGAAAATAGAAAAAACATGCATGGAAAATAAAAGTTTATCGAAGAATATCTTCTAAGTTTATCTGTTTTGATTCACCATCACACCTTATTGGTATTCTTGTTCCTCAAATCACATGCCCTGCTCTTCCTAACAGATTGTGGATGAATGCAATCGTCTTAGCAAGCCAACTTGAAACTCAGCGAGAGGTGCAATCCTCTTTCCTTCCTAGTATTTTGTTATGGTCACTATCCATTGCGTTGTTCTATAGCTTCTCGCATAGTTTTTTTTGGAGATAATTATTTTGTTGAAAGAGATAAAGTTTGTTATAGTTGTATGTACTGTATATCTGATGCATTTATATACCTGTGTCTGTTCATATTCACAGTATTATGAGGCTCTTTTGTCAGAAACTAAGAAAGAAAGGGAACGAAACATTTCTGTTGCTGCGGATAAAACTATAAATGATAGGCTTCAGGAGATGCAATTTAAGCTCGAAAATACAATGTTGGAGAAAAATAAAGTTGCTGAAGTGAGCATGTATTTAAATCATGCAGCTTTCCTTTATGAAGTACAACCAGCTTCACTATTGGTGTAACTGATGTCCTTTTGCATTATCCTGTAGATGAATGAAAAACTCACGAGCTAGGGTATATGGCGCCAGACAGGAAAAGGAATAGGTATGTTTTGATCTTCCCACCTGAAATTGGTAGTAGTCATTCAAGGTGTGTCATGTGAAAGAAGTCGAATAATGGACGTGGAGTATCTGCTCCCGAGCTCAAATGCACCCTGATGAACAGTAAAAAAATTTAAAAAAGTTTTTGGGTGGTAAACTTTAACAAATGTTTGGCATGATTGCAAAATTCAGCATAAAATGACATTCGTGGAAGTCTTGGAAAACAAAAAACAAAATCGATGCTCCAAAAATGCTAGTTTGGGAAACATTTCAGAGTATTGATTTTCTTTTTCACGACTTCCACAAATGTCATTTCATGCTGAAATTTTGCAGGCATACAAAACATTTGTAAAAATTATCACAAAAACAATTCAGATTTTTTTACCATTTTACTGTGCATCAAGGTGCATTTGAGCTTGGGATCAGAATAGGACTTTCGTCAAATAACACATTTATTTGGGGCACATTATGAACATTGATACTATTTGCAATGATTTGCTGAACTATATACATATTCATGTACAGTCCTATTTAAAAGTTGTTTGAATATTCCCCTTAATATTTATTTCAATTCTAAAATACCACACGTTTCCTACCATATTATTTCATTCCCCTTTTTCCGATAATGATGCATTCACAGGGAGAGAGCAGAGTTCAAGCTGAAGGACGATACGATCCTTGGCCTGGAAGAACAGGTGCTTATAATTTCTGTTGTTTTTTCCCTGCAGCATTCTTTAACATGCCTCATATAATTCCCCGCAGATAAAAGACTTGAAATATTCCATTAAGTTGCAAAAGTCTATTGAGAAGAATTCACATGCTGATGATCTCAAAGGAGATTTTCTGGTGCCATTGGCCACGGAATCAGATTCTGGACATGATAAAAGGTGGTCAAGAACAAGCCAAGATAAGGAATTAGCGGTGACTTCGCTAGCATGATTGCATGAACTGCGTATGTAAAGGGTCTAATGCATTCTCTGTAAGAAATATACAATCTGCTGTTACAGAGTAAGAAGAAACTCAAGTAAGCTCAGTGGATCTTAGATAGCTAACATGAAGTGCTCAAACACTAGATAACCGTAGTAAGGTTGGTGTTGTATGCTTACAATGTGTAATTGATCTGGAAAATTGTTATGACCAGCGGGGTTGAGCTTTGTTTGTTTGTTCTGGAAGTGTACGGCGCCTTTTTCAGTGAGGAAGCAGTTGTTTTAGCCCAGCAACAAGACCATAAAACAAGAAAAGAAATGTGTTCTTCACAATTAACCTGAAGAACAACTGCGCCAGTGAGCAACTAAAAGTCCCACGTTCCAGACCTCAAATGCAACAGGCCAGACAGAGTGCAACCTTGTAATCTCACAGTGCCTAGAAACACAGCTGAAACATCACAGCACCAACACACTTCAGTATAAAAGTAAGAACCAGCGGCCCGTTCCAACACATTGACACCATCAAACAAAATTTAAGTCCACTCCACACTAGTGCGGAATAAACCAAAATTTGCGTACACTTAAGCAACGATCGACATAATCTAACAAATGAGGACAAAGTGTAACAGGCAAAAATGAAAATGTAGATACTAGTAGTATCTCCTCCTGCCAGCTTGAGCTTGGTTTTCAAGCCTCCCCTGATAGATATGCAGCACCAAAAATAGCAGTGATCCTGTACTTCCTGCAGGAGAGAATAGTTGAGCTTCCAATAAACATATGTGGATCACAAGCCCTTCCATACAGTGCTTGCTTGCATCACCAATCGGCAGTTTATGGCAACGGTGCTTTTGTGTATTTATTTAAATATGTATTATTGAAAAATTCACTGATCGAATTTGGGTGCAGCACGATATGCAAACTACTCAGCTCACTACAGCACAACCAATTGACTACAAGGTCGGTGCTGGTGCATTCAATTTACAAAATCAGCACGATTTCAAGATCAACAACCCTATCCATATGGGAAAAAAATTGAAGGGTTAAGCTGATACCCTATATATAATCAGAAATGTGGATGTAGCTCGAGCAATACTTCACAAGCCCTTCTATAAGATCTACAGTGCTTGCATCACCACTGACCAGTTTGTGATAGCAGTGCTTTTTTATTAGGTTATTATAAAGAAAATTATTAATCCAATTTGAGAGTGCAGTACGATATGTAAACTACTCTCAGCTTACTACAGAACAACCAATTAACTACAGCAATGGTGCTGGTTCTAACATTTGCATCTAGTTCAAAAATCAGCATGATGTCAAGATTTAACAACCCTATCCCTATGAAAAAGAAACAGCAGTCTATTATCAATAGCACAGAATAAGATTTGTTAACTAGGTGGAAATCATGTGAAGCACAGGTTCTGCACCTGATCCAGTGATCGCAAGCAGCAATGTCCAGATTGACTGGCTTATCGCCTGCTGGTCTTTCCAATGCCTCGTTTCCCAGAGAAGAGATGCTTTGGTTTCAAGGTGGGGATGACACGGTCCGCCTCTCCACGCCGAGCCTCCTTATTCCTGTTCTTCACAGAGTCCCTTGATTTCTTGATGGCCTTCTTCTTTTGAGCAGTGTCCCTGAGCCCTTCACCTGGCACAACCTCTTCAATTGGTCGTGACTTGGACCTAGACCTTGACCTTGTACGCAGTTTCTTGTCGGAATGCTGGCCATCAACGTCCATAGCATCACCATCAGCTTTGCTCAGTGACCTCTCACGCTTACGGCCTCTTGACTGGCTGCGAAGTCGGTTCACAGCCGCAGTAGGATCAACGCCCATGGATGTGAGTTGCCTGCCCAATCTCTTGGTTGTGAATTTCCTATCTTTGTCGTGCTTCCTTGGAACAATAGGACGGCTCTCTGCAGTACTCTTCTTCATCCTATGCTCTTGGATGAGCATTGCCTTCTTCTTCCTAATCTTACCCAATATCTCACGCTGTTCTTCAGTTAACTCGTCATGGCCATCAATCATAAAGCATCCTGAGCAGCTTCTTCTTCAAGACGAAGACCCTCCCCCCTTTCCAGTTCTTCACACCTTTCCAAGATATCCGGATCTAGGAAATCAGCAACATTATGCCCATCCAATATCTCAGGGAGAATATCTTCCTTCCATTCATCATTGGCTAATAAGTAATGCTTCTTGAGACTGGCGGAATAGACACCAGCGCCTCCATTCTCATTCTCAAGGTCCCTCTCAAGTTTCTTCTTTTCCTTTGCAGCAGCAATTGCTTGAGCTTCAAGAACAGCCTGAGGAATGCAAGTAGGCCTATCTCTGTTATCACGAGGCTTGGGCATAGCAACATGAAACCTATTTAAGCAGTCATTGATCCTCTTTGATTTCATCTTGATCTCCACCCTCTGCTCAAGAAGCCTCTCACATGCAGCATTTTTAACAGCCATCACACCCTCATCTGTTAAAGCACTCATAGTCAACAAAACACCCTCTTCACTAGGATCTCCACCTTGAGGTATAGTCTTCATAGCCTCTGACTTCATCTCCATTACCAGCTTCATGTCCTCTTCAGAAAGCCCATCCAGCGGCTGCAAATCAGTCTTGTTGCACACAATGACTAGAGGCTTATTCATGAACAAGGATTTTATACTGTGGAAGAGTGCAGCTTGCTGAGCAATAGTGTACCACAAGAACCAGAGATGTCCAAGAAGAACAGCACGGCAGCCCTCAAGTGGGCAAGAGCGGTGATACTGCACATTTCTATGATGTTCCTGTCCTCAAAAGGCCGATCAAGGATCCCTGGAGTGTCAATCACTTGGTACCGCAGATACTTGTAATCTGCATGACCAACAAAAAGGGATTTTGTTGTGAAGGCATAAGGCTGTACGTCCACATCAGCCCTTGTAACCTTGTTCATAAAAGAGCTCTTCCCAACATTTGGATAGCCACAAATCAAGATCGTACGGGTGTTTGGGTCAATTGATGGAAGCCTGGCCATGTGCTGCCTGATCTGCTCCAGGTATGCCAAACTAGGACTGATGCGCTTTAGAACAGTACACATGCGACCTAGTGCAGCAACCTTCAGGCACTTGCACCGGTACAGCGTGTCTCCATACTTGAGCAGCCTCAAATAGTCCTTGGAGATCTTTGCAATGATATTCCTGGCCGTATTGATCTGGCCCAAGGCAAGTTTATAGTGATCCTTGTTGTAGAGCACATGAAGGAGATCGCCGTAGAAAGGGTGGATGTCATCCAGTCGGGGGAACTCATCGATGATGGTGGAGAGCTTCTCATAGAAGTTCTGCTGAGTATAGCGAACCTTGCGCATATAGAACTGGCGGATGCGGTTGATAGCATAGCCCTTGTGGACAACAGTTGGTGTTTGCCTCTGAGTGCGGGACAAGATTATGTCAATGAAGTCCTTCCCAGGAGGGACAACAGTGATTTTCTTGAAATTATACTGCACCATTTTGCCACTGTAAAGCTTGGCTACTTATTCCTGTAATAATACAAACAAATGTCATGGCAATCCAATGCAGATAAACCGGTGAAGAAACTAGTGCAGAAGAAAAGACAGGTGCAAAACAAATGCAAGACAGCACAATTTCCAAAAGAACATGGCCAGGGAGAAATCTAGCAATCATTGCATTAAGGAAATATCAATATGTAATCATATGAAGACTCTGGGCCCAGCATTATCAGTGAATCTTTGTTACACACAAGGAAAACTTTGATTTTTTAAAAATACTATTGGACAGAAGGCTAACCCCAGTTTCTTTGTTGATGGTTAAACATAGTTGAAGCACAAATCTAATCATTTGGCATCACAACCAGAGAGGAAAAGCATATATATATCATTCAAGCGAGCAGCCGAGCACAGCAAGGGGTAGCAAGTCACGGAGATGAAGGGGTTGAGGAGAGGCTGCTGGGCTTGGGGTTACCTGCCGTCGGGAGGAGAGGCTGCTCTGCTTGGGGCAGCGGTCGCCGGTCGAGTCCAGGCGTCGACGGCGGCGCGTTCGCTGCTGCCTGGGACAGCTCGTTCGTTTTGTGGAGAGCGTGCGACCTGCAGAATAGGGTTTGTATTGGGCCGAGCCTATTTTTGGGTCGAGGCTGTTTTTGGGCCGAGACGTACTTTTGGGCCGAGCCTGTTTTTCGGCCGAGACATAGAGACCTAGCCTCAGGGTCTTTTTGGGCCGAGATCAAGATTAATGATAGGCTAATCGGCAAAACCCTATATGACGCTTATTGCGTCAAGTTGTCGTGCAAACGCACAGACAGCGCGACGCCAGCGACTAAATGGGACGGCCCATTGCGCGATTCACTGATCCGGTTTTGGAACCTTCTAGAAGGTTCCCAACCGGTCCAGGCATGGTTTTTTCGTTTTTCTTTTTTCCTGCTGTTTCTTTTATTATTATTTTCTGTTTTTCATTACTTTCTTTATTTTTTATTTTTCGTTTTTCTTTTACTTTTTTTGTTATATGTTTCTTTTTTGTCTCCCTTTTTCTTTCTCGTTTCTTTCTAAATATTAAGAATATAAAATTTGAAAAAGATCAACTCTCAAAAACATGTTCACCGCTCCGTTTGGATGTTTGCATTGGGAGGCTTGGCATTGCATTGGGTTGAATACCAATATCAGAGGACATTGGTATTGAGATTGAATGCAATATTTCTGTTTGGATGTTAAGGTATTCTGAACACAGATTGATATTCTGGTTGAATGCCAAATGCTGTTTGGACGGTCAGAGTGAAGAATTGAGTTTGCCGTTGGTCATCTCAATCTCGACCACGCGTTCTGCACAGAGGAGTGGAGCTTGCCATTGGTCTTCTTAATCTTGGCCACGCGTTCTGCACGGAGGAGAAAGAAGAAAAATCAAGCAAAGAGGAGGTCCACCGGACACTTGACAGAGGAGAAGGGAGAGGTTCAGAGCTCTACGAAGAGGGGAGGGAGGCGATCAACAACAAACCTGCCCCGGCCGCCGGAGCTCGGGATGGAGGTACGCCGGCCGCCGGAGCTTGAACTAGTTGCTACCGTGCCTGCACATAAGAGGGAGATGAGAGGGGGACAACTCTACTAGGAGGGGG
Organism: Triticum urartu; assembly: GCF_003073215.2. NCBI lineage: Eukaryota > Viridiplantae > Streptophyta > Magnoliopsida > Poales > Poaceae > Triticum > Triticum urartu. The sequence goes on from NC_053026.1 coordinate 29,010,253, forward strand.
AAAAGGAAAGGGAGCACGAAGGGGCGGGATGGTGGCGCCGGCGACTGCCCAGGAGAGGGGCGGGAGGGTGGCGCTGGCGGCTGACCAGGAGAGGGGCGGGAGGGTGGCGCCGCGCCGTTCCTTAGGTCACGCGCGGGCGAGACCTCCTGTCTCGAGCGGGGATGGGAGCCTAGAAGGGACGACGCTCGTTTTAGTCTCTATCCTGAATACCTCATCGATGTAGAGCACAGACGCTCTAAATTGGGCTAGGAGTTTTTTTGCCTTCGGGGCGGGCCGCTCGATATCGAGCCCGAATGCCACCCTTGAATGCCAAGAGCAACCAAACGTCTGGTATTCGGGATATTCGGTCTAGACAAATGCCAATACCCAATGCAGTGCCCGAATGCAAACATCCAAACATAGCGTTCAGGATTTCAAATTGTGTACCATTCTATTAAAAAAATGTTCAAGAATTACAAATTTTGTTCCCTTCTATTCAAATAATGTTCAGAATTTAAAAACAAATTCATGTTTACCATTTCAGGGTACGATTTAAATTTTAAAAATGTTTGCAGTTTCTCCTACGAATTAATAAAACATTCATGATTTCAAAAAGCACCCCGGTTTTAAAATTGGTTCACAAATTCAAAAAATGTTCATGTTTTCATAATTTGTTCGAAAATTCAAAAAATGTTTGCGAATTTCACAAAATATTCCCACTTTCAAAATTTGATCACAAATTCGAAAAATATTGATATTTTCAAAAATTGCTAAAAATTTTAAAAAATGTTCAAGATTTTCAGAAAATGTTCCTACTTTTAAAATTTGTTCACAAATCCGGAAAATGTTCATTTTTTCAAGATTTAGATTTTTTTGGCTAATTTCGAAAAATGTTTGCATTTTTCAATTTATGTTCACAAATTAAAAAAATGTTTGTGACTTTCAAAAAATGCTCCCACTTTCCAAATTTGTTCAAAAATTCAACAAATGTTCATATTTTCAAAATTTGTTCGCTAACTAAAATTATTTTAATGTTTTGAAAATATTTTTCATAAGTTCAAAAACATAGTGTTTCAATTTTTGTTTCCCTTTTTCAAAATTTTGTTCATAATTTTGAGAAATGTTCGTGTTCTCAAATTTGTTCCTTTTTTGAAAAAATGTTTGAGATTCCCAAAAAATGTTGTTTTCACAAAATGTTAGAGTTTTAAAATTTGTTGAGAAATCTCAAAAAAGAATATCACGTTCAAAATTTCAAAAAAAATGTTCATATAAACTGGGCTGCCATTTTGGACACCAAATCTTGAGGAATTGCGGTGGCTTGCGACGTTGATCACGTGCAGTAGATCGTCGGTTCGAGTCATGTCATGAACTTTAGTTGTTGGGACTTTTAAGGAACGGTTGATTTTGTTTTGCCGATGTCATTTTCGTTCTTTAAGTGTGGCTCAAATCTTGCACCAGTGTTTATCTGGTGCAGCGGCTAGCATAGCACACGACTTGCAACGAGGGTGTGTGATTGAATCACACAGCAAGTGCTTCTATTTTTTTCCTTTTTAAATCTTGCGAATGCGCCGTGTGCTGCTGTAAATTGGGCGGCCCGGTTAGCCGTGCCTGTGCAAAACCATGACCTTTTGCCGGCATATAGGAGGTCCCGGCTAATTGGGAAGCTCCTATGTGGCGCCTTCAGCATCATTTGGGAAACCGGCACCTGAAGCACTCCTCCTCGTGGGCTGGCCCAGTAAGCTGTTTTGAAACACAGAAAACGCAAAGAAAAAGGGAAAAAGGTTAATTCCTAACATAAATTATTGGGAAGGAGGATTTGAACCAAGGTCAGGAACATTGTTGGTTGTCCATTGTAAGGAAACATCACTATTTGGCCCTTTCTTTAGTTGACATAAACTATTATATACCCAACATAATTTATATGAAAGCAAAACATAAAATTGAAAATAGATTCTTAAAACTAGTGAAAACAACCATGAATTTTAAAAAAGGTTTATAGAAATTGGAAAAAGTTTGCGGAAATGAAAAATGTTCATGAACTTGAGAAAAGTTGAGGAATTAGGAAAAAATATCGATTGAAAAAGTTCATGAATTTCGAAACAAGTTTGTGAAATGTGAAATTAGTTCACGAAATTTGGACTAAGCTGGCAAATTTTAATAAAAGTTCACGAGCTAAATGATCACGTATTTGACAAAAGTTCATCGATTTGCAAAAATTTCATCAATTTTAGAGAAAGGTTCACAAATTTGAAAAAACTTCATCAATTTTTTAAAAGATATCATTGGATTTGAAAAAAGTTCTTTGATTTTGAGAAAAGTCCACCGAATTTGAAAAAAAATGTTCATCGAATTTGAAAAAAAGTTCACCAATTGTGAAAAGAAGTTCATTCGATTGGAAAAAAGTTCATTGATTTTTAAATAAAGTTCATAGAAATTGAAAAAAGTTCATTGAATTTGAAATAAGTTCATCGAATTTGGAAAAAGTTCATCGAATTTGTCCATCCATTTAAAAAAAGTTCAGGAATTAGGAATAAAATATCGTGCATTTGTAAACATTTCACATATTTAAGAAAAAAATAAACAAGAAACATAAAAAGGAAAGGAAAAGGAAAAAACGCAGAAAACATAAGGGGCATTTCCTGTACATATAAAAGGAGGAAAGGTGTTTTATGCACCTGTGGCGGGGTTGGGGTAGTGGTTAGTGGAGTTAACTGTTAACAAAGAGATCGCAGGTTTGATTCCCGATTGCGCACACTTTCCCTCACTCCTTTTTTGAGTTTCAAAACAGAAAAATAATGTAGTTGGGCCGAGCCCACCTAACGTGGCTGCAGGCGCCGGTTTGCAAAAACAATAATAATCAGCGCCTGGAGCGCCAAATAGGGATTGTCGGCTAATCGATTTTTATACCTTCGTGACGAGCTGATGTGGCGTCAAAGGTCACGTATCAAATGGTTCTCGGCTAGTGATAGAAACACTCATTCTTTTTCACCTATGTGTCTCGATCCAATGACGAAAAAACCTTATAATGGCTTTGCAAAAAACAAATGGACAACTCACGGATAATCCAATTGAGATGCAACACTTAGCCCTGAAGTTCTACAAAAACTTGTACACATCTGAGGGAGTGCACGGGCGTGGCTGACGTGTTAAATCATGTGCCGGTAAAGGTGACATTAACGATGAATGAGATTTTGCCGGCCCCATATGTTGAGGAAGAAGTAAAAAAGGCGTTATTGCAGATGTTTCCTACTAAGGCTCCATGACTTTACCTTTTGTTTAGTTTCATCTATCTCTATCAGATTTCACTTTTGCAAGTAACCGTGAAGGGATTGACAACTTTTTTTTATCGCGTTAGGTGTTCCGCACACATCCAACAGGGACGCCACGCGCACTACACTACGCCGAGGACTGCGCTGCCGCCGTGGTGTAGCCTCCCAGCTAGAGCTGTCCTTCGATGACGACGGAGTGGCTGAGCGACGACGACGGACCTGTGCCATTGGCGATTGTGGGAGAAGCAGACGAAATAAGCTACAGAAAGTGATGGGAAAATGCGACGCAAGAGTCGCCGGCCGTGAGGCTTTTTACAGCAGGCCGGTAAGCATTGCGATTTTGGAGGATTTCATCGAGTCGGGCGGGAAACTTGCATGGGAACCTGGGAGGTTGTGCGGGAACGGGCTCACCGACGATTTATTGGCGCCACCATTTGGCCAAAACAACGCTCCCGCGCACTATGCAAGCTTGCGTTGTAAGCCGTCTGCGGCAGCGGGGTGACAAGACGTGCGAGAGGACGTGTTTAATAAAAAAAACGTTCGCGATTTAATTACCTACTATTCCCCGTCCTGGTTTATAAGTAGGATTTAACTAATAAAATACAAATGCATGTCGCCAAAGATTATATCGTTGGAGTCGTATTTGAACATAGTTTCCAGCTATATAATTTTTGTAACATGCATTAACACTGTTTTGGTTAAATTTAAGGTTATATACCAGCAAGCATTTGCCCGCAACACACATGGCTTATTCCATCATAAACAGTTTGGATGGATCAACTGTATGACATGTATCGCACACGCAACTCTAATCTGATTCGTGCTTGATGTCTCCGACACCGCTTGCACAGTTCATCTTATTTGCCACGTATCACTATGCCGTCCTCTGCTTGCGTCCCTCGGCAAGCTCTACTCGCCGTTAGGTGCTGCGGCGCGCTCTGCTCGCGTCCGTCGGCGTGCTCGGTTTGTGAACAGTTTTTCCTTGCGCGTTCAACTGCTATATGCATATATATACTAGCAAGATGCCTGTGCGTTGCACGAAACATCAAGATACATTTGTATGAGTAGTTTATTTTGTGAGAGAAAAGGATGAACGAGAGAAGTCCTTATTTGCAAGTGTGGAGAGAGGTGCGGGCATCTTTTTGCAAAATTGTCATAGTTTGCTTTCTAACCGTCAGATATAGATCGGACGGTCTATATTACACGATGACAGGCACACCATCATCACTAACTCGGTCTTTTATAAGAATAGAGATAGAAATAGTTGATCGTCGTTGAGGCGACCGCGGAGCGCTCTGCTCGCGTCCCTCCGCGCGTGCTCTACCAGTGGTTAGGCGTGTGCACGATCACGTCGGGGCCCCATATGCATGTTGGTTGCGCCGCGCGCGTTGCCACGCGATACAGTTATGTGCGGCACGATGGAGTTACGCACTGCAAATTAGAACTGCCATCAGGGCCTGCCGATATTCCTGGCCGTTCGGCTTCCCCTTTAATTCCCGCGGCCATTATAATCTTAGTCTCTTCAATCTTTCGATCGCGCCCCACAACACAACAAGCACACCCACGACGACGCATAGAGAGGGGATGTCCAGCGGCGCTCCAATAGAGTTCGGCGAGCATAGAGTGGAGACCCACATGAGGGAGACGGATCTCTCGGTGGTGTACACCATCGACCCGGCTGTGGTGGACGACTACATCAATAGCGTTGAGCAGTTGCTTGCTCGAGACAAGTACAAGGTGGTCGGCATCGACCTCCAGTACACCACCGGTCGTCCTGGCATAGATCAGAAGGTTGTCGTCGCCCATTTGTGCGTGGGCCATCATGTCCTCATCTACCACTACTGCATGGCCACAGAGCCTTGCGACCATTTCAACAGGTTTGTCAATAGCTCTGATTACAAGTTCGCCATGGTGGAAACCACCAACGATGTAAACGCTCTCCGTGTTACGGGCTTGGCCTGCAAGAACCTTGTCGAAATCCGTGACCACTATAGAGTCTGGGGCAGCACGAAGAAGCACTCCATGGTCGAACTCGCCTAGGCCATCATCGACCCCTACTATGAAAATATAAAGCAGGATGCCCAGAGAACAAGTCCCGTATCCTGGCACGGGGCCTGGATGCGGCAACTGGATGAACCTCACCTCAGGTTCGTGGCCAAAAGCGTGTACACATGCTACGAGATGCACAGGCGGATCGCTGGCATGAGGAAGTGCCTCGTTACCAAAATCGATTAGCTCGGATCGAGCCACAAGCAGAGCAAGCGTCACAAGAAGTAGATGATGATCAGATGATCATTTGTGCTAGTTAATCATGCATGTAATATATAATTTACTTTATTGTTGGTGTGTGGAAATGTCATGTGTGTAGTAGCCACCTATGTAATTATGCATGTAATAGTTTACTTTGGTGTGTGCAAATGCCAAGGTTGTAGTAGCCACCTATGTAAGTGGATGTTTAATTTGGTTATGCAAGCATGTCCTTATAAGTGTGTATGTGTGTGTGTCTATATATATATATTGTTGTCCTGTATGCAATCTCATCGCACAACACACATTTCTTGTTAAGTTGAACAGTTTCTGTTCTCTTGTGTCAACGCAAACAGTTCATCCGAGTGAACCGCATGCCGTATATCGCACACACCTTGGTCTGACTGATCGTTTCTTTTGTGTTGCCTAATCACAAACAGTTCATCCGAGTGAACCGCATGTTGTATATTGTACACACCTTTATCTGGCTGCCCGTTTTTTTGTTTTGCCTAATCACAAACAGTTCATCCGAGTGAACCGTATGTTGTGTATCGCACACGCCTTCATCTGGCTGCCCGTTTCTTTTGTTCCTCCTTATCGCAAATAGTTAATTGAACTGAACCATATGCCCTTCATCGCACACGCAACTAAAATTTGAACCGTGTTTGATGCATTCTCCATCGCAAACGTTTTGCACCTTTTTGACGGTTTTCATACACCGCCGTTTGCGATTATTGCATCGCACACAGTTCCTCGAAGGGTCTCTGATCGTAGTGTCGCGTTAGAAGCATCCTGCAGTAGTGATCATTACTACACTTGTATCACCATCTCTTCGCCGAACTAGTGCACCTATACAATTTGCCATTGTATTGGGTGTGTTGGGACACAAGATATTTCTTGTATTTGGTTACAGGGTTGTTTGAGAGAGACCATCTTCATCTTACGCCTTCCACGAATTGATAAACCTTGGGTCATCCACTTGAGGGAAAATTGCTATTGTCCTACAAAACTCTGGGCTTGGAGGCCCAACACGTGTCTACAAGAATAAAGTTGCATAGTAGACATCAAGCTCTTTTCTGGTGCTGTTGCCGGGGAGGTTAGGTAAGCGGCACTCACATCTCGTCAACGAAGCTCTTTTCTGGCGCCGTTGCCGGGGAGGTGAGTGCCTGAAGTTATATCTTTAGATCTTGCAATTGAATCTTTTAGTTTCTTGTTTTATCACTAGTTTGGTTATAAAAGGAAACTACAAAAAAATGGAATTGAGGTTGCATCATATTATTCATCTTTATAATGTCTTCCGTGAAAATGATGGAAAAGAAAAATGTTCCCAATTGATAGAAGAAGAATTCAATAGAATGTTTGGTATAAACGATGAGCATGATTGCAATGTTGTTAGTATGAATTCTTTGAATATCCATGATGCTAATGATATGCAAAGCCATAAGCTTGGGGATGCTATGTTTGAAGAAGATGATATTTTTAGTCCCCCAAGATTTGATGTGCAAATTTGTTATAATGATTGCATGCTTCCTATTTATGATGATTATAATGATGAAAGTGGATTTGGAGAGGTCATGAATTTATTTAGTGATGAATCCACCATTTTGGATGAGGATTCAATTGACTATGATAACAAAGTTGCTATCTATGATGATTATGGTGATGACATGTATGCTATAAAGAATAATGATAACCATGAAACTTTTCATCATGATTTTAATTTTCACTCTCATGATAGTTATTTTGTTGAGTTTGCTCCCACTACTATTGATGAGAAGAAATTTGCTTATGTGGAGAGTAATAAGTTTTCTATGCTTTTGTGTCATGAAAATAATGTTTTATGTGATGGTTATATTGTTGAATTTATTCATGATGCTACTGAAAATTATTATGAGGGAGGAACTTATACTTGTAGGAATTGCAATAATACCAAGTTTCCTCTTATGTGTTGAAAATCTTGAATTTATGCTTGTTTTGCCTTCCTATGCATAGGAAGTGGGTTAGACTTAAATGTGCTAGTCATATGCTTCATGATGCTCTTTTTATGTTTCAATTCTTATCTTTTATGCGAGAATCATTGAAATCATCGTGCCTAGCTAAAAGGCTTTAAAGAAAAGCGCTTGTTGGGAGACAACCCAACATTTACTCCTACTGTTTTTGTGTGTTCACATGTTTAAGCTACTTTAGTAATCATGTTTTATAGCTTTTGTTTCAATAAAGTGCCAAGTAAGACCTTTGGGATGGTCTATGGTGATAGTTGATTTGATCTTGCTGAAAAACAGAAACTTTTGCGCTTAGGAAAATAATTCTCATTTTTAATAGAAGCGTGATAAAATATTTATTATTTTTGCGGAAGATTAATAGACAAATTTCCCAGTATATCCTAATTTTTCAGAATTTTTGGAGTAGCAGAAGTATGGTTGGAGTACAGATTACTACAGACTGTTCTGTTTTTGACAGATTCTGTTTTCAATGCTTAGTTTGCTTGTTTTCTAGTTTCTATGGCTTATATTGCTCAATATAAATTATGAAAATGATATGCTACAGTAGGAATTGTGTGGAAACAATTATGAATCTTGTCTTTGATCGTACCAAAGTGAAATGGTTTGCTCTTTATCATACTAACCTATCTCACGAAGTTCCGTAAAGTTTTGTGTGATTGAAGTTTTCAAGTTTTGGGTGAGATGTCTATATGAGGAGAATAAGGAGTGACAAGACTCTAAGATTGGGGATTTCCAAGGCACGCCAAGTTAATATCCAAGAAGGATCCAAGCAACTAAGCTTGGGGATGCCCCGGAAAGCATCCCCTCTTTCGTCTCCGACATTATCGGTAACCTCACTTGGAGCTACATTTTTATTCGTCACATGATATGTGTTTTGCTTGGAGAGTCATTTTATTTTGTTAGGATTTTATTTATGTTATTTATAATAATGTTTTGCATCTTTTATCTAAATAAAAGTGGCAAGGATAGCCTTTACCATGCTTTTCTTGCAAGTATATGAGTTGCTGTTTCAAAACAGAAAGTTTATCGATGTTGCAAAAATTCCCGAGAAAAGTCAGAATCTGATAAAATGTTGAATTTTTTTCACAATAAGATCTGATAAATTTTCTAGAGTGTGGTAAATTTTCATAATTTTTTGAGTTAAAGAAGTATTGATACTCTTGCATTCTTTACAGTTTGTACTGTTTTGGCAGATTGCTGTTATGTTTGCATTGTTTGCATATATTTGCTTGTTTAATGATTCTATTTGAGGATAGGAGTATTAAATATGCAGATGCATTTAGTATGCAATGTTGAATAATAATTTTGGTGATTTTCTACAGTAGAGAATGATAAGGTTTTGCATTGATTTATACTAACTTATCTCACGAGTTCTTGTTGAGTTTTGTGTGGATGAAGCTTTTGAGATTTTAGGAAAACCGTGATATGAGAGGAATTAAGAAGACACAAAAGCTCAAGCTCGGGGATGCCCAGGGCACCCCAAGATAATATTTCGAGAAGTCTCAAGCATCTAAGCTTGGGGATGCCCCGGTAGGCATCCCACCTTTCTTCTTCAACAATTATCAGTTAGTATCGGTTGAGCCTAAGTTTTTGCTTCTTCACATAATGTGTGATATTCTTGGAATGTCATTTTTTTTTGTTTTGCTTGCTGTTTTAATAAAATACTTAGATCTAAAACTTCTAAATAAGAGAGAGTCTTCAAATAGCTACTAATTTACATAACTACTCACTTGATCTTCACTTATATCTTTTTGGAGTAGCTTGTCATTTACTCTTGTGCTTCACTTATATCCTATGAGTAAATTGTTGAATGAATTGAATATCATGAAGTTGAAATTATATGTTCATATCATGCATAGTGGTTGCTTCACATTGGGTTTAGAAAGTGAAATCTTTTGAAGCTTGACAATCACAATATTGGTCATACAAGCAATTCCTGAATGATTACTATAAGGAAGAGAACTTTCACATGCAAATACACTATCTTGGAAATCTTTTGTGATTGTGAGCCCCCATCAAAATATTATATGCCAAAATTGTTGACGTTGAACAAGGAAGACAATGTAATGGTTTATGTTTGTTCATATTCACATAGAAGTTATATTGTGATAGATCCTTCAACATGTGGTGCTTGCCCCCCATTCTTGCTAGCCAAAAATTCCGCACCAAGTAGAGATGCTACTTATGCATCCAAAAACCCTTAAACCCAAATCTTATTTTCAATAGTCCACCATACCTACCTAAGGATTCAGCAAGACCCTTCAAGTAAGTTGTCATCGGTGCAATAAGGCAATAAAAATTGGTCCTAAAAGTGTTAGATCATTTAGTGTAAGAGAAAATTGAGCGTTGTATGAACTTGTGATGTCAAAGAATAAAAGCGACAGACTGCATAATAAAGGTTGTGATCATAAGGGGCAATATAACATGACGTTCTTTTGCACTAAGGGATTGAGCATACAAACAAAAAGCGCATGGCAACCTCTACTTCCCTCTGCGAAGGGCCTACCTTTCTACTTTTATGTATTTACTTTCTTGCAAGAGTCAAAGTTTTTCTCTCTATTCCTTTTTATTTTTCTCTTTTGGCAAGCATCATGTGGTGAGGAAAGATCTAGGAACATATATCCAGTTGGATATGGGTAGCATGAGTTATTATTGTTGACATCACCCTTGAGGTGAATACATTGGGAGGCGAAATTATAAGCCCCTATCTTTATATGTGTCCGGTTGAAATGTTTTGATCATGTGTATGTGGTGAGTGTTAGCAATCATAGAAGACTATATGATGGTTGAGTATGTGGAGCTCTTACTTAGACTCTGTTGAATAAGTTGAATTACAATTGCTTGGTGACTGAGAACATAAGTTGTTGAGTTTCAAGAGAATTCGTTGTTTGAACCTTAACATGTGAATTGGTTGCTACTTTAACATGAGAGGTTTTATAGGAAAGAATTGCTGTTATGATGCTAGGAAAAGTGATTGAAATTGTCATTGATCAAACTTGTGCACTTTGCTAGCATTCACACTTCATAAATTATTTCTTTTATCATTTACCCACTCGAGGACAAGTAGGAATTAAGCTTGGGGATGTTGATACGTCTCCAACGTATCTATAATTTATGAAGTATTCATGTTGTTATATTATTATTCTTGGATGTTTTACAATCATTTTATAGCAACTTTATATCATTTTTTGGGACTAACCTATTGACCCAGTGCCCACTGCCAGTTGCTGTTTTTTACATCGCAGGAAATCAATATCAAACGGATTCCAAACACCGCAAAACTTTTTGTGGATTTTTATGGGCCAGAAGACATCCAATGAGCCAGAGCAGCACCTGGGGGTGCCCCGAGGGGGGCACAACCCACCAGGGCGCGCCTGGGGGGGGGGGGGCAGGCGGCGCCCAGGTGGATTATGCCCACCTCGGTGGCCTCCGTACCCCCTCTTCACCCTATAAATCATCAAATATTCCAAAAACCCTCGGGGTAAACCTAGATCAGAAGTTCCGGCGCCGCAAGCCTCTGTAGCCACGAGAAACCAATCTAGACCTTGTTCTGGCACCCTGTCGGAGGGGGGAATCATCACTGGTGGCCATCTTCATCATCCCGGCGGCCACCATGATGAGGAGGGAGTAGTCCACGGGCTGAGAGTTTGTACCAGTAGCTATGTGTTTAATGTCTCTCTCTCTCTCATGTTCTTGAGATGGCACGATCTTGATGTATCATGGGATTTGTTAATATAGTTGGATCATATGGTGTTTTTCCCTCTCTATCTTGTTGTGGTGAATTGATTTTTCCCTTTGAGATTTCATTTTATTGGATTGAATACTTTTATGGATTTGAGAGCACTTGATATATGTCTTGCATATGAATACTCGTGGTGATAATGGGATATCATATTGATTCACTTGATATGTATTTTGGCACTCAACTCGCGGATTCCCGAGGTGACATTGGGCTATTCTATGCATAGGGGTTGATGCACGTTCTCGTATTTGTTTCTCCGGTAGAAATCTTGGGGCATTCTTTGAGGTTCTTTGTGTTGGATTGAGTATTATGAATCTGAATTTGCTTTGGTGTTATTTTAGTACGAACTCTTGGTTAGATCGATCTGAAAGAATGGCTTGGTGTTATTCTAGTATGAACTCTAGGATAGATTGATTGGAAAGAATAGGTTTGAGGTGGTTTCATACCCTACAAACAATTTCTTCTTATGTTCTCCGCTAGATAAGAACTTTGGAGTGATTCTTCATTGCACGTTGAAGGATGGTTATGTGATCCAATTATATTAGCATTGTTGAGAGATTGCACTAGCGAAAGTACGGACCCCAAGCCTCATTTTCAAGCATTGCAATACCGTTTGTGCTCCGTTTTATCAATTTCTACCTTGTTGATTTTTATTGTTCCTATTACAAAAGTCAATATCTACTATCATTGCTACACTTGTATCACCATCTCTTCACCGAACTAGTGCACCTACACAATTTGGAATTGTATTGGGTGTGTTGGGGACACAGGAGATTTCTTGTATTTGGTTGTAGGGTTGTTTGAGAGAGACCATCTTCACCTATGCCTCCCACAGATTGATAAACCTTAGGTCATCCACTTGAGGGGAAATTGCTACTGTCCTACAAAACTCTACGCTTGGAGGCCCAGCACGTGTCTACAAGAATAAAGTTGCGTAGTAGACATCATAGATCTATTTCACCCAAGCATGATATTAATGAGTCCCTAAAAGCTATGAGGATTTCTATTTATGAATGTAAAGAAAGAACCGCTAGGATGCGTGCTAAGCGAGATTGGTTTGTAAAAGCATGTTCTTCAGTTTCTCATGAAAATAATGATGAAATCTTAAAGTGATTGATGTGACTCCCATTGAGTCTTTGTTTTCTAATATAAATCTTGGTAAAGATGGGACTGGAGATGTGTCAACTTTAGCAAGAAGACGTCCCAATGATTCAGAGTTCATAGATCTTGATGCAAAAGTTGATAAAAGTAGGATTGGAGAGGTCAAAACTTTAAGTAGCAATGAACTCACTATTTTGGATTTCAAGGATTTTAATTATGATAATTGTTCTTTGATAGATTGTATTTCCTTGTTGCAATCCATGTTGAATTCTCCTCATGCTCATAATCAAAATAAAGCTTTTACTAAACATATTGTAGATGTTATGATGAAATCTTTTGAAGAAAAACTTGAGTTGGAAGTTTCTATCCCTAGAAAGCTTTATGATGAGTGGGAACCTACTATTAAGATTAATATTAAAGATTATGAGTGTCATGCTTTGTGTGATTTGGGTGCTAGCGTTTCCACGATTCTGAAAACTTTATGTGATGTGCTAGGTTTCCGTGAATATGATTATTGTTCTTTAAATTTGCATCTTGCAGAGTTCCACTATTAATAAATATATGGGAAGGATTAATGATATTATTATTGTTGCAAATAGGAATTATGTGCCCATAGATTTCATTGTTCTTGATATAGATTGCAATCCTACATGTCCTATTATTCTTGGTAGACCTTTCCTTAGAACGATTGGTGCAATTATTGATATGAAAGAAGGAAACATTAGATTTCAATTTCCATTAAGGAAGGGCATGGAACACTTTCCAAGAAAGAAAATTAAGTTTCCATATGAATATATTATGAGAGCTACCTATGGATTGCATACCAAAGATGACAATACCTAGATCTTTTGCAATATGCCTAGCTAGGGGCGTTAAACAATAGCGCTTGTTGGGAGGCAACCCAATTTATTTTTGTTCTTACTTTTTGGTTCTGTTTTTTAATAAATTATTCATATTGTCTCTGGTTATATGTGTTTTTATGTTTTAATTAGTGTTTGTGCCAAGTAATACCTTTGGGATGGCTTACAGTGATAGTTGATTTGATCTTGCTGAAAAACAAAAACTTTTGCGCCCAGAAAAATAATTTTCATTTTTAACAGAAGCGCGATAAAATACTTATTATATTTATAGAATATTAAGATACAAATTGCCTCTGTTATCCTAAGTTTTCAGAATTTTTGGAGTTACATAAGTATTCGAGATTTACAGATTGCTACAGACTATTCTGTTTTTGACATATTCTGTTTTCTATGTGTTGTTTGCTTATTTTGATGAATCTATGGTAGTATCGGGGGGTATGAACCATGGAAAAGTTGGAATACAGTAGATATTACACCAATATAAATAAATAATGAGTTCACAACAGTACCAAAAGTGGTGATTTGTTTTGTTATACTAACGGATCTCATGAGTTTTGTGTTGTGAAGTTTTCAAGTTTTGGGTAAAGATTTGATGGAGTATGGAATAAGGAGTGGCAAGAGCCTAAGCTTAGGGATTCCCAAGGCACCCCAAGGTAATATTCAAGGACAACCAAGAGCCTAAGCTTGGGGATGCCCCGGAAGGCATCCCCTCTTTCCTCTTTGTCTATTGGTAAATTTACTTGAGGCTTTTTTTTATTCACCACATGATATGTGTTTTGCTTGGAGCGTCTTGTATGATATGAGTCTTTGCTTTTTAGTTTTCCATAATCATCCTTGCTATACACACCTTTTGAGAGGGACACGCATGAATCGTGATTTATTAGAATACTCTATGTGCTTCATTTATATCTTTTGAGCTAAGCAATTTTGCTCTATAGTGCTTCACTTATATCTTTTTAGAGCACGGCAGTGGCTTTATTTTATAGAAATTGTTGAACTCTCATGCTTCACTTATATTATTTTGAGAGTCTCTCTAAACAGCATGGTAATTTGCTTTGGTTATGAATTTAGTCCTAATATGATGGGCATCCAAGAGGGATATAATAAAAACTTTCATATAAAAGTGCATTGAATACTATGTGAAGTTTTATTCCTTATGATTGTTTTGAGATATAAAGACGGTAATATTAGAGTCATGCTAGTGAGTAATTATGTATTGGTAGAAATACTTGTGTTAAAGTTTGTGATTCCCGTAGCATGCACGTATGGTGAAACGTTATGTGATGAAGTCGGAGCATGATTTATTTATTTATTGTCTTCCTTATGTGTGGCGGTCGGGGACGAGCGATGGTCTATTCCTACCAATCTATCCCCCTAGGAGCATGCGTCTATTACTTTGTTTCGATAACTAATAATTTTTTGCAATAAGTATGTTAGTTCTTTGTGACTAATGTTGAGTCCATGGATTATACGTACTCTCACCCTTCCACCATTGCTAGCCTCTCTAATACCGCGCAACTTTCGCCGGTGCATCAAACCCACCATCACCTTCCTCAAAACAGCCTCCATACCTACCTATTATGGCATTTCCATGGCCATTCCGAGATATATTGCCATGCAACTTTCCACCGTTCCGTTTATTATAACACGCTTCATCATTGCCATATTGCTTTGCATGATCATGTAGTTGGCATCGTATTTGTGGTGAAGCCACCTTTCATATTTTTTATACATGTCACTCTTGATTCATTGCACATACCGGTAAACCGCCGGAGGCATTCATATAGAGTTATATGTTTGTTCTAGAATCGAGTTATAATTCTTGAGTTGTAAGTAAATAAAAGTGTGATGATATTCATTATATTAGAGCATTGTCCCATGTGAGGAAAGGATGAAGGAAGCTATGACTCCCTCACAAGTTGGGATGAGTCTCCGGACTTTATAAAAAATAATAGAGGCCAAAGAAGCACACAAAAATATAAAAGAGGCCAAAGAAGCCCACAAAAAAATGAGAGAAAAGAGAGAAGGGGCAATGTTACCATCCTTTTTCCACACTTGTGCTTCAAAGTAGCACCATGATCTTCATGATAGAGAGTCTCCTATATTGTCACTTTCATATACTAGTGGGAATTTTTCATTATAGAACTTGGCTTGTATATTCCAACGATGGGCTTCCTCAAATTGCCCTAGGTCTTCGCCAGCAAGCGAGTTGGATGCACACCCACTTAGTTTCTTTTTGAGCTTTCATACACTTATAGCTCTAGTGCATCTGTTGCATGGAAATCCCTACTCACTCACATTGGTATCTATTGATGGGCATATCCATAGCCCGTTGATACGCCTAGTTGATGTGAGACTATCTCCTTTTTGACTTCTCCACAACCACCATATTCTATTCCACCTATAGTGCTATATCCATGGCTCATGCACATGTATTGCGTGAAAGTTGAAAAAGTTTGAGAACATCAAAAGTAAGAAACAATTGCTTGGCTTGTCATCAGGGTTGTGCATGATTTAATACTTTGTGTGATGAAGATGGAGCATAGCCAGACTATATGATTTTGTAGGGATAACTTTCTTTGGCCATGCTATTTTGAGAAGACATGATTGCTTTATTAGTATGCTTGAAGTATTATTGTTTCTATGTCAATATTAAACTTTTGTTTTGAATCTTATGGATCTGAATATTCATGCCACAATAAAGAAAATTACATGAATAAAGATGTTAGGTAGCATTCCACATCAAAAATTCTGTTTTTATCATTTACCTGCTCGAGGACGAGCAGGAATTAAGCTTGGGGATGCTTGATACGTCTCCAACGTATCTATAATTTTTGATTGTTCCATGCTATTATATTATCTGTTTGGATGTTTTATATGCATTATTATGCTATTTTATATTATTTTGGGACTAACTTATTAACTTAGAGCCCAGTGCCAATTTTTGTTTTTTTCCTTGTTTTTGAGTTCCGCGGAAAAGGAATATCAAACGGAGTCCAAACGGAATAAAACTTTGCGATGATTTTTCTTGGACTAGAAGACACCTAGAGGACTTGGAGTCCAAGCCAGAAGAGACGTGAGGCGACGGCAAAGGGTGGAGGGCGCGCCCTAGGAGGGGCGTGCCCCCCTACCTTGTGGCCCCCTCGGGACTCTCCTGACCTAGCTCTTCGTCCTATATATTCGCATATATTCCAACACCCTTCAGGGGAGACACAAAACCACCTTTCCACCGCCGCAACTTTCTGTACTTGTGAGATCCCATCTTGGGGCCTTTTCCGGCAATTTGCCGGAGGGGGATTCGATCGTGGAGGGCATCTACATCAACCCTATTGCCCTTCCGATGAGCGTGAGTAGTTTACCTCAGACCTACGGGTCCATAGCTAGTAGCTAGATGGCTTATTCTCTCTCTTTGATTCTCAATACCATGTTCTCCTCGATGTTCTTGGAGATCTATCTGATGTAATCTTCTTTTGCGGTGTGTTTGTCGAGATCTGATGAATTGTGGATTTATGATCAGATTATCTATGAATATTATTTGAATCTTCTCTGAATTCTTATATGCATGATTTGATATCTTTGTATTTCTCTTTGAATTATCGGTTTGGTTTGGCCAACTAGATTGGTTTTTCTTGCAATGGGAGAGTGCTTAGTTTTGGGTTCGATCTTGGGGTGTCCTCACCGAGTGACAAAGTAGGGGTAGCGAGGAACGTATTGTATTATTGCCATCAAGGATAAAAAGATGGGGTTTTCATCATATTGCTTGAGTTTATCCCTCTACATCATGTCATCTTACTTAATGTATTACTCTGTTCTCTTGAACTTAATACTCTAGATGCAGGCAGGCATCGGTCGATGTGTGGAATAATAGTAGTAGATGCAGGCAGGAGTCGGTCTACTTGACACGGACGTGATGCCTATATGCATAATCATTGCCTTGGATATCGTCATAACTTTGTGCTTTTCTATCAATTGCTCGACAGTAATTTGTTCACCCACCATATTATTTGCCTTCATGAGAGAAGCCTCTAGTGAAACCTATGGCCCCCGGGTCTATTTTCCATCATATTTGTTTCCGATCTACTATTTTGCAATCTTTTATTTTCCGATCTATAAACCAAAAAACTCAAAAATATTTTATCTTTTGTTTAGTTTTATCTATCTCTATCAGATCTCACCTTTGCAATTGACCGTGAAGGGATTGACAACCCCTTTATCACATTGGGTGCAACTGTTTGATTGTTTGTGCAGGTGCATAGATTGGGGACTTGCTTGTACCTCCTACTGGATTGATACCTTGGTTCTCTAACTAAGGGAAATACTTATCTCTACTTTGCTGCATCACCCTCTTCAAGGGAAAAACCAATGCAAGCTCGAGAAGTAGCAATTATCGCTTGACACAAAAAGGGAAACTGTTATGGGATCAAATTGATATGTTGTATTGGTATACTTGGAATTTATGCCAGAGATATGAGTATACTTGTTGTTCTAGGATGAAGGCTCCACACCTTCCCTTTTCATGCAAATTTAATGATTATGAAACCTTAGCTTCTTATGCTAATGGTAGATATGATTACTATGATGTGGAACGAATAGAAGAATTTGTTGCTTTTAAGGGTGCTTATGAAATTGAATCTTTGTTTGAAAAGTATGAAGCTTTTGATGATGATGTTTATAGGCCTAAATTTTTTTCCATCCGTAAATATTGCTATGAAAATTATAAATACAATGCCAATATTGATGCATTTATTGAGAAAGTCTCCGCTGTCCAAGAAGAGACTAATATTTTGCAGGAGTCTATGGAAGAAGGAATTGATGAAATTGTGAGCTCATTGGATGAAAAGATGACGAGGAGAGCGAAGAACAAAAGGAGGAAGAGCGGATTAATCACCCATACCCACCTTCTAATGAGAGTAACTCTTCAACTCATACATTGTTTAATTTCCTTCATTCTTACCGAAGGATGAATGCTATGATAATTGCTATGATCCCATTGATTCACTTGAAATATCCCTTTCTCATGAAATTGATGCTTGCTATGCTTGTGGCCATGATGCCAATTTGAATTATGCTTATGGAGATGAACTTGCTATAGTTCCTTATGTTGAGAATGAAACTCTTGCTATTACACCCATGCATGATAGTCCTATTATCTTTTTGAATTCTCCAAACTACACTATATTGAAGAAGTTTGCTCTTATAAAGGATTATATTGATGAGTTTCCTTTTACCGTTGCACATGATAATTTTAATGAATATAATATGCATGTTCTTGCTCCTCCTACTTGCAATTATTATGAGAGAGAAACTACATCTCTACCTCTCTATATTTCCAACACGATAAAATTGCAAGAAACTTCTTATGCTATGTATTGGCCTTCACTTGATGTTCATGAATTGTTCTTGTATGACATGCCGATGCATAGGAAGAGAGTTAGACTTCTTCATTGCATGATATATGTTGCTTTGTGCGCACTACTAAATGCCATATCATTGTTAATTAAAGTTGGCTTTGATATACCTTGGGATCCGGGTGGATCCATTACTTGAACACTTTATGCCTAGCTTAATGGCTTTAAAGAAAGTGCTACGAGGGAGACAACCTGGAAGTTTTAGAGAGTCATTTATTTTTGTTCAGTGCTTTTAAAAAGTTTACAAACAAAAAAATATAGAGGGGAACCTAAAAACTTCTTCAAAAAGAGAAGCGATTGAAAGGTGATGCATTGGAGAAGTGAGGGTCGACCTTGAACACTTGTGTTCATGCTCATGGAAACAATGTAGAATTTTTCATGAAGATTCTCACAAAAATAATTATCCCCTTGTACAAATCCATTGTATTATAAAAATAATGTGCCAAGATTTTCCTTTAGGATGATTAGATTGCTTGTTAGTATGTGTGGCGTAAAAACAGAAACTTTGGCTGTAGTGCGTGAATTTTCGTTTTTCACTGCAATGTCAAAAGTTTCTTAAAATTTTACAAAGTATTGATATGCAAATTGTTTATTTTTTCCTAAATTTTCAGAACCTTTTAAGTTACATAAGTATGGTAGATGTTCAGATTGCTACAGACAGTCCTGTTTAAGATAGATTCTGTTTTTGATGCATTGTTTTGCTTGTTTTGATGAAACTATCGATTCTATCGGTGGTATAAGCAATGGAAAAGTTATAATACAGTAGCTATAATGAAAAAAATAAAATATGAATGGGTTTGCAACAGTACTTAGAGTAGTGATTTGCATTATTATACTAACGGATCTTACCGAGTTTTCTGTTAAGTTTTGTGTGGATGAAGTGATCAAAGATTGAGGAGGCCTCGATATAAGGAGAAGGAAGAGAGGCAAGAGCTCAAGCTTAGGGATGCCCAAGGCACCTCAAGTAAATATCCAAGGAGACTCGAGTGTCTAAGCTTGGGGATGCCCCGGAAGGCTGATGTCTACTACACAACCTTCTTCTTGTAGACGTTGTTGGGCCTCCAAGTGCAGAGGTTTGTAGGACAGTAGAAAATTTCCCTCAAGTGGATGACCTAAGGTTTATCAATCCATAGGAGGCATAGGATGAAGATGGTATCTCTCAAGAAACCCTGCAACCAAATAACAAAGAGTCTCTTGTGTCCCCAACACACCCAATACAATGGTAAATTGTATAGGTGCACTAGTTCGGCGAAGAGATGGTGATACAAGTGGTATATGTATGGTAGATAAAGGTTTTTGTAATATGAAAATATAAAAACAGCAAGGTAACTAATGATAAAAGTGAGCACAAATGGTATTGCAATGCTAGGAAACAAGGCCTAGGGTTCATACTTTCACTAGTGCAAGTTCTCTCAACAATAATAACATAATCAGATCACATAACTATCCCTCAACATGCAACAAAGAGTCACTCCAAAGTCACTAATAGCGGAGAACAAACGAAGAGATTATGATAGGGTACGAAACCACCTCAAAGTTATTCTTTCTGATCGATCTATTCAAGAGTCCGTAGTAAAATAACATGAAGCTATTCTTTCCGTTCAATCTATCCTAGAGTTCGTACTAGAATAACACCTCAAGACACAAATCAATCAAAACCCTAATGTCACCTAGATACTCCAATGTCACCTCAAGTATCTGCGGGTATGATTATATGATATGCATCACACAATCTCAGATTCATCTATTCAATCAACACATAGAACCTCAAAGAGTGCCCCAAAGTTTCTACCGGAGAGTCAAGACGAAAATGTGTGCCAACCCCTATGCACAGATTCCCAAGGTCACGAAACCCGCAAGTTGATCACCAAAACATACATCAAGTGGATCATAGAATACCCCATTGTCACCACAGGTATCCCACGCAAGACATACATCAAGTGTTCTCAAATCCTTAAAGACTCAATTCGATAAGATAACTTCAAAGGGAAAACTCAATCCATTACAAGAGAGTAGAGGGGGAGAAACATCATAAGATCCTACTATTATAGCAAAGCTCACGATACATCAAGATTGTACCACCTCAAGAACACGAGAGAGAGAGAGATCAAACACATAGCTACTGGTACATACCCTCAGCCCCGAGGGTGAACTACTCCCTCCTCGTCATGGAGAGCACCGGGATGATGAAGATGGCCACCAGAGAGGGATTTCCCCCTCCGGCAGGGTGCCGGAACGGGTCTAGATTGGTTTTCGGTGGCTACGGAGGCTTCTGGCGGCGGAACTCCTGATCTATTGTGCTCCCCGATGTTGTTAGGGTATATGTGTATATATGGGAGGAAGAAGTACGTCAGTGGATCTCCGGGCTGTCCACGAGGCAGGGGGGCGCGCCCAGGGGGGTGGGCGCGCCCCCACCCTCATGGGCAGCCCGAGACTCTCCTGGTCCATCTTCGATACTCCGTGGGCTTCTTCTGGTCCAAAAATAAGTTCCGTGAAGTTTCAGGTCAATTGGACTCCGTTTGATTTTCCTTTTCTGTGATATTCTAAAACAAGGAAAAAACAGAAACTGGCACTCGGCTCTGGGTTAATAGGTTAGTCCCAAAAATAATATAAAAGTGCATAATAAAGCCCATAAACATCCAAAACAGATAATATAATAGCATGGGACAATCAAAAATTATAGATACGTTGGAGACGTATCAGCATCCCCAAGCTTAATTCCTGCTCGTCCTCGAGTAGGTAAATGGTAAAAACAGAATTTTTGATGTGGAATGCTACCTAACATATTTCTCTAAGTAATTCTCTTCATTTTGGCATGAATGTTCAGATCCATAAGATTCAAGACAAAAGTTTAATATTGACATAAAAATAATAATACTTCAAGCATACTAACAAAGCAATCATGTCTTCTCAAAATAACATGGCCAAAGAAAGCTATCCCTACAAAATCATATAGTCTGGCTATGCTCCATCTTCACCACACAACATATTTAAATCATGCATAACCCCGATGACAAGCCAAGCAATTGTTTCATACTTTTGATGTTCTCAAACTTTCTCAATCTTCACACAATATATGAGCGTGAGCCATGGATATAGCACTATAGGTGGAATAGAATGGTGGTTGTGGAGAAGACAAAAAGGAGAAGATAGTCTCACATCAACTAGGCGTATCAACGGGCTATGGAGATGCCCATTAATAGATATCAATGTGAGTGAGTAGGGACTGCCATGCAACGGATGCACTAGAGCTATAAATGTATGAAAGCTCAACAAAAGAAACTAAGTGGGTGTGCATCCAACTTGCTTGCTCATGAAGACCTAGGGCATTTTGAGGAAGCCCATCGTTGGAATATACAAGCCAAGTTCTATAATGAAAAATTCCCACTAGTATATGAAAGTGCTAGCATAAGAGACTCTCTATCATGAAGATCATGGTGCTACTTTGAAGCACAAGTATGGAAAAAGGATAGTAGCATTGTCCCTTTTATTTTTTTATTTTTTTATTTGGCCTTTCTCTGTTTTTTTTGGCCTTTTTTTGGGCCTTCCTTTTTTTGGCCTTTCTCTTTTTCCCTTTTTCTGGGACAATACTCTATGAATGATGATCATCACACTTCTATTTATTTACAGCTCAATGATTACAACTCGATACTCAGAACAATATATGACTCTATGTGAATGCCTCCGGCGGTGTACCGGGATGTGCAATGACTCATGAGTGACATGTATGGAAGAATTATGAACGGTGGCTTTGCCACAAATACAATGTCAACTACATGATCATGCAAAGCAATATGACAATGATGGAGCGTGTCATAGTAAACGGAACGGTGGAAAGTTGCATGGCAATATATCTCCGAATGGCTATGGAAATGCCATGATAAGTAGGTATGGTGGCTGTTTTGAGGAAGGTATTTGGTGGGTGTATGATACCGGCGAAAGGTGCGCGGTATTAGAGAGGCTAGCAATGGTGGAAGGGTGAGAGTGCGTATAATCCATGGACTCAACATTAGTCATAAAGAACCCACATACTTATTGCAAAAATCTATTAGTTATCAAAGCAAAGTACTACGCGCATGATGATGTCTACTACACAACCTTCTTATAGACGTTGTTGAGCCTCCAAGTGCAGATGTCTGTAGGACAGTAGCAAATTTCCCTCAAGTGGATGACCTAAGGTTTATCAATCCGTAGGAGGCGTAGGATGAAGATGGTCTCTCTCAAGCAACCCTGCAACCAAATAACAAAGAGTCTCTTGTGTCCCCAACACACCCAATATAATGGTAAATTGTATAGGTGCACTAGTTCGGCGAAGAGATGGTGATACAAGTGGTATATGGATAGTAGATAAGGGTATTTGTAATCTGAAAATATAAAAACAGCAAGGTAACGAATGATAAAAGTGAGCGTAAACGGTATTGCAATGCGTGGAAATAAGGCCTAGGGTTCATACTTTCGCTAGTGTAAGTTCCCTCAACAATGATATCATAATTGGATCACATAACTATCCCTCAACATGCAACAAAGAGTCACTCCAAAGTCACTAATAGCAGAGAACGAACGAAGAGATTATGGCAGGGTACGAAACCACCTCAAAGTTATTCTTTCCAATCAATCCGCTGGGCTATTCCTATAGGTGTCACAAAAAACCCTAGAGTTCGTACTAGAATAACACCTTAAGACACAAATCAATCAAAACCCTAATGTCACCTAGATACTCTAATGTCACCTCAAGTATCCGTGGGTATGATTATACGATATGCGTCACACAATCTCAGATTATCTATTCAACCAACACAAAGGACCTCAAAGAGTGCCCCAAAGTTCTACCGGAGAATCACGACGAAAACATGTGCCAACCCCTATGCATAGGTTCATGGGCGGAACCCACAAGTTGATCACCAAAACATACATCAAGTGAATCACGTGATATCCCATTGTCACCACAGATATCCACGGCAAGACATACATCAAGTGTTCTCAAATCTTTAAAGACTCAATCCGATAATATTACTTCAAAGGGGAAACTCAATCCATTACAAGAGAGTAGAGGGGGAGAAAACATCATAGGGTCCAACTATAATAGCAAAGCTCGCGATACATCAAGATCGTATCACCTCAAGAACACGAGAGTGAGAGATCAAACACATAGCTACTGGTACATACCCTCAGCCCCGCAGGAGAACTTCTCCCTCCTCATCATGGAGAGCACCGGGATGATGAAGATGGCCACTGGAGAGGGATTGCCCCCTCCGGTAGGGTGCCGGAACGGGTCTAGATTGGCTTTTGGTGGCTACGGAGGCTTCTGGCGGCGGAACTCCCGATCTATTGTCTATTCTAGAAGTTTTAGGGTACGTAGGTATATATGGGTGCAGGAAGTACGTCGGTGGAGCTTCGAGGGGCCCACGAGGCAGGGGGCGCGCCCTAGGGGGGCGCCCCCACCCTCGTGAGCACCTCCCTTGGCTCCTGACGTGGGGTCCAAGTCCATCCGATAGCTTTCCTTCCAAAAATTACTTCTCCAGTTGATTTCGTTCCGTTTCGACTCCGTTTGATATTCCTTTTCTTCAAAACACTGAAATAGGCAAAAAAAACAACAATTCTAGGCTGGGCCTTCGGTTACTAGGTTAGTCCCAAAAATAATATAAAAGTGGATAATAAAGCCCAATATTGTCCAAAACAGTAGATAATATAGCATGGAGCAATCAAAAATTATAGATACGTTGGAGACGTATCAAGCATCCCCAAGCTTAATTCCTGCTCGTCCTCGAGCAGGTAAATGATAAAAACAGAATTTTTGATACGCAGTGCTACTTGGCATAATTTCAATGTAATTCTTCTTAATTGTGGTATGAATATTCAGATCCGAAAGATTCAAGACAAAAGTTCATATTGACATAGAAATAATAATACTTCAAGCATACTAACAAAGCAATCATGTCTTCTCAAAATAACATGGCCAAAGAAAGCTATCCCTACAAAATCATATAGTCTGGCTATGCTCCATCTTCACCACACAAAATATTTAAATCATGCACAACCCCGATGACAAGCCAAGCAATTGTTTCATACTTTTGATGTTCTCAAACTTTTTCAATCTTCACACAATACATGAGCATGAGCCATGGACATAGCACTATAGGTGGAATAGAATGGTGGTTGTGGAGAAGACAAAAAGGAGAAAGTCTCACATCAACGAGGCTAATCAATGGGCTATGGAGATGCCCACCGATTGATGTTAATGCAAGGAGTAGGGATTGCCATGCAACGAATGCACTAGCGCTATAAATGTATGAAAGCTCAACAAAAGAAACTAAGTGGGTGTGCATCCAACTTGCTTGCTCACGAAGACCTAGGGCACTTGAGGAGGCCCATTGTTGGAATATACAAGCCAAGTTCTATAATGAAAAATTCCCACTAGTATATGAAAGTGACAAAACAAGAGACTCTCTACTATGAAGATCATGGTGCTATTTTGAAGCACAAGTGTGGTAAAAGGATAGTAGCATTGTCCCTTCTCTCTTTTTCTCTCATTTTTTTATTTGGCCTTTCTTTTTTTATGGCCTTTCTCCCTTTTTTGGGCCTTCTCTTTTTATGGCCTTTCTCTCTTTTTATTCCTCACTTGGGACAATGCTCTAATAATGATGATCATCACACTTCTATTTATTTACAACTCAATGATTACAACTCGATGCTAGAACAAGGTATGACTCTATATGAATGCCTCCGGCGGTGTACCGGGATGTGCAATGATTCATGAGTGACATGTATGAAAGAATTATGAATGGTGGCTTTGCCACAAATACAATGTCAACTACATGATCATGCAAAGCAATATGACAATGATGGAGTGTGTCATAGTAAACGGAACGGTGGAAGGTTGCATGGCAATATATCTCGGAATGGCTATGGAAATGCCATAATAGGTAGGTATGGTGGCTGTTTTGAGGAAGATATATGGTGGGTTTATGGTACCGGCAAAAGTTGCGTGGTATTTAGAGAGGCTAGCAATGGTGGAAGGGTGAGAGTGCGTCTAATCCATGGACTCAACATTAGTCATAAAGAACTCACATACTTATTGCAAAAATCTATTAGTTATCGAAACAAAGTACTACGCGCATGCTCCTAGGGGGATAGATTGGTAGGAAAAGACCATCGCTCGTCCCCGACCGCCACTCATAAGGAAGACAATCAATAAATAAATCATGCTCTGACTTCATCACATAACGGTTCACCATACGTGCATGCTACGGGAATCACAAACTTTAACACAAGTATTTCTCAAATTCACAACTACTCAACTAGCATGACTCTAATATCACCATCTTCATATCTCAAAACAATTATCAAGTATCAAACTTCTCATAGTATTCAACACACTCATAAGAGAATTTTATTATTCTTGAATACCTAGCATATTAGGATTTTAAGCAAGTTACCATGCTATTTAAGACTCTCAAAATAATCTAAGTGAAGCATGAGAGTTCATCTATTTCTTCAAAATAAAACTACCACCATGCTCTAAAAGATATAAGTGAAGTACTAGAGCAAATGATCAACTACTCCGAGAGATTTAAGTGAAGATCAATGAGTAGTCGAATAATTATGCAACTATGTGAAGACTCTCTAACATTTAATAATTTCAGACCTTGGTATTCTATTCAAACAGCAAGCAAATCAAAATAAAATGACATTCTAAGAATGGCAAACATCATGTGAAGAAGCAAAAACTTAGGATCAATCGAAACTAACCGATAATTGTTGAAGAAGAAAGGTGGGATGCCAACCGGGGCATCCTCAAGATTAGATGCTTGAGACTTCTTGAAATATTATCTTGGGGTGCCTTGGGCATCCCCAAGCTTGAGCTTTTGTGTCTCCTTAATTCCTCTCATATCACGGTCTCCCTAAATCTCAAAAGCTTCATCCACACAAAACTCAACAAGAACTCGTGAGATAAGTTAGTATAAACCATTGCAAAAACCTTATCATACTCTACTGTAGCAAATCACTAAAATTATTATTAAACATTGCATACTAAATGCCTCTGCATATTTAATATTCCTATCCTCAAATAGAATCATTAAAGAAGCAAACATATGCAAACAATGCAAACATAACAACAATCTGCCTAAACAGGATAGTCTGTAAAGAATGCTGCAACATCCATTCTTCCCTAGCTCCAAAAATTATGAAATAAAATTCCCACTGTAGTAAATTTATCATAGCTTAATATGCAAAAGGTTTCAACATTTCATCACATTCTGACTTTTCTAGGGAATTATTGCAACAGCGGTAAACTTTCTGTTTTCAAACAGCAACATGAAGACTTGTAAAATAGGCATTGTAAAGGCTATCAATGCCACTTTTATTGAAATGAAAGATGCAAAACATTGTTCTAAATAACAGAAAGCAAATACTAACAAAATAAATTGACGCTCCAAGCAAAACACATATCATCTGGTGAATAAAAATATAGCTCCAAGTAAAGTTACCGATGAACGAAGACGAAAGAGGGGATGCCTTCCGGGGCATCCCCAAGCTTAGGATTTTGGTTGTCCTTGAATATTACCTTGGGGTGCCATGGGCATACCCAATATTAGGCTCTTTCCACTCCTTATTCCATAGTCCATCGAATCCTTACCCAAAACTTGAAAACTTCACAACGCAAAACTTAACAGAAAACTCGTAAGCTCCGTTAGTATAAGAAAATAAATCACCATCATAATGTACTGTAATGAACTCATTATTTATTTATATTGGTGTTAAACCTACTGTATTCCAACTTCTCTATGGTTTATAAACTATTTTACTAGCCATAGATTTATCAAAATAAGTAAACAACAAATGAAAAACAGAATCTGTCAAAAACAGAACAGTCTGTAGTAATCTTGATCAAAAGTATACTTATGGAACTCATAAAATTCTCAAATAAATTTCTGGACCTGAGTAATTTATATATTAATCATATTCAAAAAGAATTAACTAAATATCACTCTCCAAATAAAAATGGTAGCAATTCTCGTGAGCGCTAAAGGTTCTGTTTTTTACAGCATGATCAACAAGACTCTCTCCAAGTCTTCCCAAAGGTTCTACTTGGCACAAACACTAATTAAAAGCATAACACCACGTATAAACAGAGGATAGATGAATTATTTATTACTAAACAGGAACAAAAGCAAGGAATTAAAATAAAGTTGGGTTGCCTCCCAACAAGCGCTATCGTTTAACGCCCCTAGCTAGGCATGATGATTTCAATGATGCTCACATAAAAGATAAGAATTGTAACATAAAAAGAGCATCATGAAGAATATGACTAGCACATTTAAGTCTAACATACTTCCTATGCATAGGTATTTTTTGAGCAAACAACTTGTGGGAACAATAATCAACTAGCATAGGAAGGCAAAACAAGCATAACTTCAAAACTTTAAGCACATAGAGAGGAAACTTGGTATTATTGCAATTCCTACAAGTATATATTCCTCCCTCATAATAATTTTCAGTAGCATAATGAATGAATTCAACAATATAACCAGCACCTAAAGCATTCTTTTCATGATCTACAAGCATATAATTTTTATTACTCTCCGCATAAGCAAATTTCTTCTCATGAATAATAGTGGGAGCAAACTCAACAAAATAACTATCATGTGATTGAAAATTAAGATCAAGATGACAAGTTTCATGGTTATCATTATTCTTTAAAGCATACGTGTCATCACAATAATCATCATAGATAGGATGCATGCTTTCATCATAATAAATTTGCTCATCAAAACTTGGGGGACAAAAAATATCATCTTCATCAAACATAGCTTCCCCAATCTTGTGGCTTTGAATATCATTAGCATCATGGATATTCAAGGAATTCATACTAACAACATTTCAATCATGCTCATCATTCAAATATTTAGTGCCAAACATTTTATAGATTTCCTCTTCTAGCACTTTAGCACAATTATCCTTTCCATCATACTCACAAAAGATATTAAAAAGGTGAAGCGTATGAGACAAACTCAATTCCATATTTTTATAGTTTTCTTTTATAAACTAAACTAGTGATAAAACAAGAAACTAAAAGACTCGATTGCAAGATCTAAAGATATACCTTCAAGCGCTAACCTCGCAACGGCGCCAGAAAAGAGCTTGATGTCTACTACACAACCTTCTTCTTGTAGACGTTGTTGGGCCTCCAAGTGCAGAGGTTTGTAGGACAGTAGAAAATTTCCCTCAAGTGGATGACCTAAGGTTTATCAATCCGTGCGAGGCGTAGGATGAAGATGGTCTCTCTCAAGCAACCCTGCAACCAAATAACAAAGAGTCTCTTGTGTCCCCAACACACCCAATACAATGGTAAATTGTATAGGTGCACTAGTTCGGCAAAGGGATGGTGATACAAGTGCAATATGGATGGTAGATATAGGTTTTTGTAATCTGAAAATATAAAAACAACAAGGTAACTAATGATAAAAGTGAGCGTAAACGGTATTGCAATGCGTTGAAACAAGGCCTAGGGTTCATACTTTCGCTAGTGCAAGTTCCCTCAACAATGATAACATAATTGGATCACATAACTATCCCTCAACATGCAACAAAGAGTCACTCCAAAGTCACTAATAGCGGAGAACGAACAAAGAGATTATGGTAGAGTACGAAACCACCTCAAAGTTATTCTTTCCAATCAATCCGTTGGGCTATTCCTATAAGTGTCACAAACAGCCCTAGAGTTCGTACTAGAATAACACCTTAAGACACAAATCAACCAAAACCCTACTGTCACCTAGATACTCCAATGTCACCTCAAGTATCCGTGGGTATGATTATACGATATGCATCACACAATCTCAGATTCATCTATTCAACCAACACAAAGGACCTCAAAGAGTGCCCCAAAGTTCTACCGGAGAATCACGACGAAAACGTGTGCCAACCCCTATGCATAGGTTCATGGGCGGAACCCGCAGGTTGATCACCAAAACATACATCAAGTGAATCACGTGGTATCCTATTGTCACCACAGATACGCACGGCAAGACATACATCAAGTGTTCTCAAATCTTTAAAGACTCAATCCGATAAGATTACTTCAAGGGGAAAACTCAATCCATTACAAGAGAGTAGAGGGGGAGAAGAAACATAAGATCCAACTATAATAGCAAAGCTCGCGATACATCAAGATCGTGCCAAATCAAGAACACGAGAGAGAGAGAGAGAGATCAAACACATAGCTACTGGTACATACCCTCAGCCCCGAGGGAGAACTACTCCCTCCTCGTCATGGAGAGCACCGGGATGATGAAGATGGCCACCGGAGAGGGATTGCCCCTTCCGGCAGGGTGCCGGAACGGGTCTAGATTGGTTTTCGGTGGTTACGGAGGCTCCTGGCGGCGGAACTCCCGATCTATTATCTGTTCTGGAAGTTTTAGGGTACGTGAGTATATATGGGTGTAGGAAGTACGTCGGTGGAGCTTCGGGGGCTCCACGAGGCAGGGAGGCGCGCCCTAGGGGGGGTGCCCCCCACCCTCGTGAGCACCTCCCTTGGCTCCTGACGTTGGGGTCCAAGTCCATCCGGTAGATTTCCTTCCAAAAATAACTTCTCCAGTTGATTTCGTTCCGTTTCGACTCCGTTTGATATTCCTTTTCTTCGAAACACTGAAATAGGCAAAAAAACAGCAATTCTGGGCTGGGCCTCTGGTTAATAGGTTAGTCCAAAAAATAATATAAAAGTGGATAATAAAGCCCAATATTGTCCAAAACAGTAGATAATATAGCATGGAGCAATCAAAAATTATAGATACGTTGGAGACGTATCACATGCTCCTAGGGGGATAGATTGGTAGGAAAAGACCATTGCTCGTCCCCGACCTCCACTCATAAGGAGGACAATCAATAAATACATCATGCTCCGACTTCTTAACACAACGGTTCACCATACGTGGATGCTACGGGAATCACAAACTTTAACACAAGCATTTCTCAAATTCACAACTACTCAACTGGCGCGACTCTAATATCACCATCTCCATATCTCAAAACAATTATCAAGTATCAAACTTCTCTTAGTATTCAATGCACTCTATATGAAAGTTTTTATTATATCCCTCTTGGATGCCCATCATATTAGGACTAGTTTCATAACCAAAGCAAACTACCATGCTGTTCTAAAGACTCTCAAAATAATATAAGTGAAGCACGAGAGTTCATCTATTTCTTCAAAATAAAACCACCACCGTGCTCTAAAAATATATAAGTGAAGCACTAGAGCAAATGACAAACTACTCCGAAAGATATAAGTGAAGACCAATGAGTAGTCGAATAATCATGCAACTATGTGAAGACTCTCTAACATTAAATAATTTCAGATCTTGGTATTTTATTCAAACAGCAAGCAAAACTAAATAAAATAAAATGACACTCCAAGCAAAACACATATCATGTGGTGAATAAAAATATAGCTCCAAGTAAAGTTACCGATGAACGAAGACGAAAGAGGGGATGCCATCCGGGGCATCCCGAAGCTTAGGCTCTTGGTTGTCCTTGAATATTACCTTGGGGTGCCTTGGGCATCCCCAAGCTTAGGCTCTTGCCACTCCTTATTCCATAATCCATCGAATCTTTACCCAAAACTTGAAAACTTCACAACACAAAACTCAAAATAGAAAATCTTGTGAGCTCCGTTAGCAAAAGAAAACAAAAAACCACTTCAAGGTATTGTAATGAACTCATTCTTGATTTATATTGGTGTTAAAACTACTGTATTCCAACTTCTATATGGTTTATAAACTCTTTTACTAGCCATAGATTCATCAAAATAAGTAATCAACACATAGAAAACAGAATCTGTCAAAAACAGAACAGTCTGTAGTAATCTGGATCAAACGTATACTTCTGGAACCCCAAAAATTCTAAAATAAATTGCTGGACCTGAGGAATTTATCTATTAATCTTCTCCAAAAAGAATTAACTAAATATCACTCTCCAATAAAAAATGGCAGCAATTCTCATGAGCGCTAAAGTTTCTATTTTTTACAGCAAGATCGCAAAGACTTTCCCCAAGTCTTCCCAACGGTTCTACTTGGCACAAACACTAATTAAAACATAAAAACTCAATCATAAAAGAGGCTAGATAAATTATTTATTACTAAACAGGAGCAAAAAGCAAGGAACTAAAATAAAATTGGGTTGCCTCCCAACAAGCGCTATCGTTTAATGCCCCTAGCTAGGCATGATGATTTCAATGATGCTCACATAAAAGATAAGAACCGAAGCATAAAGAGAGCATCATGAAGAATATAACTAGCACATTTAATCCTAACCCACTTAATATGCATAGGTATTTTGTGAGCAAGCAACTTATGGGAACAATAATCAACTAGCATAGGAGGGCAAAACAAGCATAACTTCAAAACTTTAAGCACATAGAGAGGAAACTTGATATTATTGCAACTCCTACAAGCATATGTTCCTCCCTCATAATAATTTTCAGTAGCATCATGAATGAATTCAACAATATAACCAGCACCTAAAGCATTCTTTTCATGATGCACAAGCATAGAAATTTTATTACTCTCCACACAAGCAAAATTCTTCTCATTCGGAATAGTGGGAGTATCATAAGAGACTCGAATACTATAAATTGTTTCCACATTAAACGAGTAATGTTCAGAAAAAGGGTAATCATAATCATGACAAGTTTTATAAATATAATCATCACTACTTTTTATAGCATATGTATCATCACAATAATTATCATAAGTAGCAACTTTGTTCTCATCATAATAGATTGAAACCTCTTCCAAGATAGTGGAATCATCACTAAATAAAGGCACGACCTCTCCAAATCCACTTTCATAAATATAATCATCATAAGTATGAGGCATGCTACCATCATAATAAATTTGCATATCAAAACTTGGAAGACTACAAATATCATCTTCATTAAACATAGCTTCCCCAAGCTTGGGACTGACATTAATTGTAGCAAATATATTCTCAAAAACATCATCATCATCAAACATAGCATCCCCAAGCTTGGGCCTTTTCATATCATAAGCATAATCACTTTCATCATTAATAGTATGGATAGCACCAATAGTATAGCAATTATCATATTCTTCCAAACAAGTGCCAAAAAGATTTTCAAGATCATAAGAAGTATCATTATCTTCCACAATTATATTTTCATGAGGCACAATAGTAATAGGAGCAACATCATTTGGGAGAGATACCTTTTTACCATTGCTTCTCCGTCTTTTATTTTTCTTCTTCACATCATGTGTGGGTTCAACCCTCTTCTTGGAGCTCCTTATTAATGAGATTGGTTGAATAGAAGGCTCCTCATTACCTGATTCATCATAAGAAACAATAGGAGGATATTGGGAAGTCTCTTCCCTTTCATTAGTATTCTCTTCATCCTCTATTTCTTTTCTTTTCTTTATGTAATTGGCAATATAAGGGTTTTCAATGCAATTCACCGCACAATACATATAAATTTCCTCTAGATCAAAATCAAGAAATTTATCGAGGTTAAATTTTGGAAATCCCTCAGTTATACGTTTCATTTCTTCATAACCCAAAACAAGACTAAGCTCTTTATGATGCTCGAGGGTAATCAAGTTATCACAATTTTTGGACACGACTTGATCATGAAACAAATAGCATTGGAGCTTTAAATGACCATGTTCATTGGAAAGTTCACAAGGATGGCGATAAATATTGAATTTTTCAGCACAAACATCTAGCCTTTCTTGCAACAATTTAGTTTCTAAATGCTTATGCCTCTTGCAATATCTATCTTCCCTATTTGGTGTGTACTTGCAAACCCAATGCACTCCACAAAAATTGACATGTTTATAGGAGATATTTTCATCATAACTAGTGCAATCATCATTAGTACTATGGATATTCAAGGAGTTCATACTAACAACATTGCAATCATGCTCATTATTCAAAGATTTAGTGCCAAACATTTTGATGCATTCTTCTTCTAACACTTTGGCATAATTTTCCTTCCCATCATACTCACGAAAGATATTAAAAAGATGAAGCGTATGAGGCACATTTAATTCCATTTTTTGTAATTTTCTTTTATAAACTAAAATAGTGATAAAACAAAAAACTAAAAGACTCGATTGGAAGATTTAAAGATATACCTTCAAGCACTCACCTCCCCGGCAACGGCGCCAGAAAAGAGCTTGATGTCTACTACACAACCTTCTTCTTGTAGACGTTGTTGGGCCTCCAAGTGCAGAGGTTTGTAGGACAGTAGCAAATTTCCCTCAAGTGGATGACCTAAGGTTTATTGATGACCCACAAGTATAGGGGATCTATCGTAGTCCTTTCGATAAGTAAGAGTGTCGAACCCAACGAGGAGCAGAAGGAAATGATAAGCGGTTTCCAGCAAGGTATTCTCTGCAAGTACTGAAATAAGTGGTAACAGATAGTTTTGTGATAAGATAATTTGTAATGAGCAACAAGTGACAAAAGTAAATAAGGTGCAGCAAGGTGGCCCAATCCTTTTTGTAGCAAAGGACAAGCCTGGACAAACTCTTATATGATGTAAAGCGCTCTTGAGGACACATGTGAATATCGTCAAGCTAGTTTTCATCACGTTCATATGATTCGCGTTCAGTACTTTGATAATTTGGTATGTGGGTGGACCGGTGCTTGGGTGCTGCCCTTACTTGGACAAGCATCCCACTTATGATTAACCTCTATTGCAAGCATCCGCAAATACAACAAAAGTATTAAGGTAAACCTAA
The DNA here is from genome assembly GCF_003073215.2 of Triticum urartu. Lineage (NCBI taxonomy): Eukaryota > Viridiplantae > Streptophyta > Magnoliopsida > Poales > Poaceae > Triticum > Triticum urartu. The sequence continues at coordinate 29,044,620 of NC_053026.1, forward strand.
CCATAGCATGAAACATATGGATCCAAATCAGCCCCTTACGAAGCAATGCATAAACTAGGGTTTAAGCTTCTGTCACTCTAGCAACCCATCATCTACTTATTACTTCCCAATGCCTTCCTCTAGGCCCAAACAATGGTGAAGTGTCATGTAGTCAGCGTTCACATAACACCACTAGAGGAGAGACAACATACATCTCATCAATATCGAACGAATACCAAATTCACATGACTAGTAATAGCAAGACTTCTCCCATGTCCTCAGGAACAAAAGTAACTACTCACAAAGCATAAACATGTTCATAATCAGAGGGGTATTAATGTGCATATAGGATCTGAACATATGATCTTCCACCAATTAAACCCACTAGCATCAACTACAAGGAGTAATTAACACTACTAGCAACCTACTAGCACCAATCCCGGACTTGGAGACAAGAATCGGATACAAGAGATAAACTAGGGTTTTGAGATGAGATGGTGCTGATGAAGATGTTGATGGAGATTGCCCTCTCCCGATGAGAGGATCGTTGGTGATGACGATGGCGATGATTTCCCCCTCCGGGAGGGAAGTTTCCCCGGCAGAACAGCCCCGCCAGAACCCTAGATTGGTCCCGCCAAGGTTCTGCCTCGTGGCGGCGGAGTTTCGTCTGAGAAGATGGCTTATGATTATTTTTCCATCGAAAGAGTCCATATAGCAGAAGATGGTCACCGGAGGGCCACCAGGGGGCCCACGAGGTAGGGGGGCGCGCCCAGGGGGGTAGGGCGCGCCCCCACCCTCGTGGGCAGGGTGTGGCCCCCCTGGTGAAGTTCTTGCGCTCAATGATTTTTATATATCTGGAAAACATCATCCGTGAAGTTTCAGGACTTTTGGAGCTGTGCAGAATAGGTCTCTAATATTTGCTCCTTTTCCAGCCAGAATCCCAGCTGTCGGCATTCTCCCTCTTTATGTAAACCTTGTAAATTAAGAGAGAATAGGCATAAGTATTGTGACATAATGTGTAATAACAGCCCATAATGCAATAAATATTGATACAAAAGCATGACGCTAAATGGATGTATCATTTATCAATCCGTAGGAGGTGTAGGATGAAGATGGTCTCTCTCAAGCAACCCTGCAACCAAATAAAAAAGAGTCTCTTGTGTCCTCAACACACCCAATACAATGGTAAATTGTATAGGTGCACTAGTTCGGCGAAGAGATGGTGATACAAGTGGTATATGGATGGTAGATAAAGGTTTTTGTAATCTGAAAATATAAAAACAGCAACGTAACTAATGATAATAGTGAGCACAAACGGTATTGCAATGCTAGGAAACAAGGCCTAGGGTTCATACTTTCACTAGTGCAAGTTCTCTCAACAATAATAACATAATTGGATCACATAACTATCCCTCAACATGCAACAAAGAGTCACTCCAAAGTCAGTAATAGCGGAGAACAAACGAAGAGATTATGGTAGGGTACGAAACCACCTCAAAGTTATTCTTTCTGATCGATCTATTCAAGAGTCCATAGTAAAATAACAGGAAGCTATTCTTTCAGTTCAATCTATCCTAGAGTTCATACTAGAATAACACCTTAAGACACAAATCAATCAAAACCATAATGTCACCTAGATACTCCAATGTCACCTCAAGTATCCGCGGGTATGATTATACGATATGCATCACACAATCTCAGATTCATCTATTCAACCAACACATAGAACCTCAAAGAGTGCCCCAAAGTTTCTACCGGAGAGTCAAGATGAAAACGTGTGCCAACCCCTATGCATAGATTCCCAAGGTCACGGAACCCGCAAGTTGATCACCAAAACATACATCAAGTGGATCATAGAATACCCCATTGTCACCACAGGTATCCCACGCAAGACATACATCAAGTGTTCTCAAATCCTTAAAGTCTCAATCCGATAAGATAACTTCAAAGGGAAAACTCAATCCATTACAAGAGAGTAGAGGGGGAGAAACATCATAAGATCCAACTGTAATAGCAAAGCTCGCGATACATCAAGATTGTACAACTTCAGGAACACGAGAGAGAGAGAGAGATCAAACACATAGCTACTGGTACATACCCTCAGCCCCGAGGGTGAACTACTCCCTCCTCGTCATGGAGAGCGCCGGGATGACGAAGATGGCCAACGGAGAGGGATTCCCCCCTCCGACAGGGTGCTGGAATGGGTCTAGATTGGTTTTCGTTGGCTATGGAGGCTTCTGGTGGCGGAACTCCTGATCTATTGTGCTCCCCGATGTTTTTAGGGTATATGGGTATATATGGGAGCAAGAAGTACGTCGGTGGATCTCCGGGCTGTCCAGGAGGCAGGGGGTGCGCCCAGGGGGTGGGCGCGCCCCCACCCTCGTGGGGAGCCCGGGACTCTCCTGGTCCATCTCCGATACTCCGTGGGCTTCTTCTGGTCCAAAAATAAGTTCCGTGAAGTTTCAGGTCAATTCGACTCCGTTTGATTTTCCTTTTCTGCGATACTCTAAAACAAGGAAAAAACAGAAACTAGCATTGGGCTCTGGGTTAATATGTTAGTCCCAAAAATATTATAAAAGTGCATAATAAAGACAACAAACATCCAAAACAGATAATATAATAGCATGGAACAATCAAAAATTATAGATACGTTGGAGACGTATCAAAGGCATCCCATCTTTCTTCAACAAGTATCAGTATGTTTTAGTCTTTAGTTCGTTCATGTGACTTGGGTAAATCTTGGAGCATCTTTTGTGTTTAGTTTTCACTTTTGTTTTATGCACCATGCTGGTATGAGATAGTCCATGGTTGATTTATATAATGCTAATTGCACTTCACTTATATCTTTTGAGTATGGCTTTATAGAATGCTTCATGTGCTTCACTTATATCATTTGAAGTTTGGATTGCATGTTTCTCTTCACATAGAAAACCATTGTTTGTAGAATGCTCTTTTGCTTCACTTATATTTATTAGAGCATGATATTTTGTAGAAAGAATTAAACTCTCGTGCATCACTTATATCTATTTAGAGAGTCAACATGAATTGGTCATTTGCATGGTTAGTCATGAAATCCTACATAAAACTTGTTGATCACAGAATATGATATGTTTGATTCCTTGCAATAGTTTTGCGATATAGAGATGGAATATGTGGGAGGTACTAGTAAACAGTCATTTTTAGTAGGAATACTGGTGTTAAGGCTTGTGATTCCCGAAACATGCATGTATAGTCTCCCGTTATGCTATGAAATTGGAGCATGATTTATTATTGATTGTCTTCCTTTGCGTAGAGGTCGGGGGTGCGTGATGGTTAACTCCTACCAACCTCCCCCCTAGGGGCATGCGTAGTAATACTTTGCTTCGAGGGATAATAAACTTTTGCAATAAGTATATGAGTTCTTCATGACTAATGTGAGTCCATGGATTATACGCACTCTTACCTTTCCGCAATTTGCTAGCCTCTACAGTACTGTGCATTGCCCTTTCTCACCTTGAGACGTGGTGCAAACTTCGCCGGTTCATCCAAACCATGTGATATTATATGCTCTATCACACATAAGCCTTATTATATCTTTCTCAAAACAGCCACCATACCTACCTATTATGGCCCTTCCATAGCCATTCCGAGATATATTGCCATGCAACTGATACGTCCATTTTGCATCATGCTTTTTATATTGATATTTATTGCATTATGGTATGTTATTACACATTATATCACAATACTTATGCCTATTCTCTCTTATTTTATAAGGTTTACATGACGAGGGAGAATGACGGCAGCTGGAATTCTAGACTGGAAAAGGAGCAAATATTACAGACCTATTCTGCACAACTCCAAAAGTCCTGAAACATCATAGAGCATGATTTTGGAATATATAAAAAATATTGGGCGAAGAAAGTACCAGAGGGGGGCCACCAGGCAGCCACAAGGGTGGAGGGCGCGCCCTACCCCCTGGGCACGCCCCCCGACCTTTGGGCCCCCCTGGCAAGCCTCCGGTGCCCATCTTTGGCTATATGGTGTGTTTTGACCTGGAAAAAATCAGAAGGAAGCTTTCGGGACGAAGCGCCGCCGTCTCGAGGTGGAACCTGGGCAGAACCAAAGTAGGGCTCCGGCGGAGCTGTTCTGCCGGGGAAACATCCCTCCGGGAGGGGGAAATCGTCGCCATCGTCATCACCATCAATCCTCTCATTGAGAGGGGGTCAATCTCCATCAACATCTTCACCAGCACCATCTCGTCTCAAACCCTAGTTCATCTCTTGTATTCGATCTTGGTCCCAAAACCTCAGATTGGTACTTGTGGGTTGCTAGTAGTGTTGATTACTCCTTGTAGTTGATGCTAGTTGGTTTATTCGGTGGAAGATTATATTTTCAGATCCTTAATGATAATTAATACTCCTCTGATCTTGATCATAAATATGTTTTGTGAGTAGTTCTGTTTGTTCCCGAGGACATGGGAGAAGTCTTGTTATAAGTAATCATGTGAATTTGGTATTCGTTCGATATTTTGATGAGATGTATGTTGTCTCTCCTCTAGTGGTGTTATGTGAACATCGACTACATGACACTTCACCATTATTTAGGCCTAGGGGAAGGCATTGGGAAGTAATAAGTAGACGATGGGTTGCTAGAGTGACAGAAGCTTAAACCCTAGTTTATGCGTTGCTTCGTATGGGGTTGATTTGGATCCACACTACAGGAATTAGGCACTTTGTCGTCCGCCATGGCTGATGGCAAAGGCATGCCTGGCGGACGGCAAAGGCCTTTGCCATCTGTCAGCAGATGGCAACAGGTCCGGCTGAATAGGCTATGGCGAAGGGTTCTTTGCCGTTTGCTGGTGGACAGCAAAGATGAAATGGTCTTTGTCGTCTGCCAACGGACGGCAAAGGACCTGGACGGCACACGTGGCAACTTATGGACATTAGGGGGTAAACGGTGTGCTTTTCCGTCTACTGGCGGGCGGCAAAGACCATTGCACCTTTGCCGTCTGCCAGCGGACAACAAAGTAACCAAATAGGCTAGCCCCAGGTGCTGCCAGTGCCCCCAGGTTGCATAGGTAGCTGCCATGTGGCAGCTTTGCCGTCTGCTGGCTGATGGCAGAACTCTCTACCGTCTGCGAGCAGACGGCAAAGAGCCTGTATAGCCCCTGTTTTTTCTTAAGTTCATTCAATTTCAACACACAAGTTTCAACACACAAAATTCACAATAGACATATGACATATCCAACACACAAGTTTCATCATATATACATACATAACCAACACATAGTTCCATCCATACATATTACAATAGTTTCACATTGTTCATCCAACACCTATCCATCCATCCATATAACAAGTTCCACATTGTTCATCAATACAAAAGAAAAGCAGAAAGGGAAAAGAAGCACTCCATCCATGCAAGCTTCCGTGAAGTAAATGAAATCTGCCAAATGGGAAACAAGAAAGTAAGAGGAAGAAGAAGAAGAAAATGAAGAAGAAGAAGAAGAAGTAAGCATACTTAGGTAAAATGGAGCTAACCTAGCTAATTATGCCATTCTTGAGTGAACTAAGCATATTATGCCATTTTTGATATAAAGCAGCTAAGTATAGGTCTTTATTGAGCTAACCTAGGTAACTAAGCATATTATAGCTAACTTAGAGCTAACTTAGGTCATTTTGGAGAAGAAGAAGAAGGTTTTTACCCTTTTCCTTCTCATTCTTCTTTTATTCTTTCTTTTTCTTCTCTATCTTGTTCTATTCTTTCTTTTTATCCTCTTCCTTGTTTTTCTTCTTCTTATTCCCTATTTGTGTCATTTTAGAGCTTACATAGGTAATTATGCCATTTTTTAGCTAACTAAGCTTATTATGTTAATTTGGAGGAAAATAATGTAAGTATAGGTCATTTTTGTGCTAACATAAGTAATTATGCCATTTTTGAGCTAACGTAGGTAAAATGGATCATTTTGGAGCTAACCCAGCTAAAATGGATCATATTGGAGCTAATCTAGGTAAACTTGGTCATTTTGGAGCTAACCTATGTCATTTCGGAGGAAACAAAGCTAAGTATAGGTCATTTTGGAGATCTAATATACCTGACATAGTTCACTCCTCCTTCTTCTCCTTCTCCTTCATCATCCTGATGCGCTTAGAGCGGCGAGGCAGTGGGATGTAGTCTTCTACCACAATTGTCATGGTCATGTCGCCCGTCTATGGGATCGCCGGTGCCACCACCATCGCGAGGTCATTGTCAGGCACCACCACCATCGCGAGGCCATCTTCAAGCAACACCATCACTAGGTCATCCTCAGCCACCACCATCTCTTGCCCATCGTCAGCCACCACCATCGCTTGGCCATTGCCAGCCACCACCATCGCGAGGTCATCATCAGACAGAATAGGCTGCACCTCCTCATCCCCACTCTGCTCCTCTTCTTCCCCACTCCATTCTAGATCATCCTCGCTACTGCTTTCGCTGTAGCCAGACTCGCTGCTGCTTTTGCTGTAGCCAGAGTCGCTGCCGCTGCTCTGATTGCCTGACCAAATGTAACAAAGTTTTTTTAACAATCAGTGTGAGATAAAGCCAAATGGAGAGGAAGAAGAGGCAGCGCGTACTAGCATCGTCCTCGTCCTGGTAGCGCATGCGGGACATAGTCGTGTTGAACACCTTCATGGTGAGCATGGCATCGCCGTCATACCCGAAGACAAGGAAGTACCCGTGCCTCAGGTCGTAGGCACGGACGAACTGCTCCCAACCACGACACGGGTACATGTGGTCATTCCTGATCACCACCTCCACGTCCCAAAGCCTGCGAAGCCCGCTGCCGGCCTGTCGCAGCTTCACATTCTTTGGCCGATGGCCGTCCAGCATCTCCATAAAAGTGTCAGGTAGCCTCTGCAACATGGGTCAAGGAGTGGTGTAGAAAACAATGGAGTTATGATAAAGAGATGGGTGAAGGGGAGATCTCTCCTTTTATATACCTGCCTCTTGGAGGAATTCTCAAGTATGATTGTGAAGAACTCGAAACCTTCCAAGTCATACTCCGGTGTGGCAGAGCGTAGCCTGCGGTGGCGGCCTCCAACATATCTGATAATCAACAACACTTCATTAATTTCGTAGGTTAGTTGGCAATGGCAATTGGCACCCTTCAAAACTAGGGATTTTTAGACATGAAAGAAAACTGAAAATGTTGAAATACAGAGCATAGTAATCTAAAAAATAGAGCATATTTTAGGTGGCTCTAGGTTGACATACTAGAGCTAAGAACAAGATATATTGCCGTTGCCACTATAAATGCCAAAGCTAAGCTAAGCTTGTGGATTCATTGTAACAGCCTGGTTTTTGCCCTTTTCTTTTTTCCTTTGATTTTCTTGGATTTCTTGTTTTGTTTTGCTTTTCCATGGCTAAGTGGTTCTGAAACTTGGGAAGATCATGTCTTCCTAGGTTTTATAGTGGCTTGTCACCATCATCATAATCCCAAGATCATGTCATTTCCATCCTTGACCTAACCCAGAATTCTTTTGTTGGGAATATTCCTTTTCGATAAAGGAATAACCCTTAAAACCCTAGGTTGTGAAGCAACCTAGATTTCTGTCACTCCTAAAATTCCCAAATAATTCTCATAAATTTTTTGGGTCCCATCTTGCTCAAATATGGAAAAATATATCATTGGCCATGTTTCCCATCATGCTCAATAAATTCATTTTCTATTCTATCCTAAATGGCACATTGTGAAGCAAGTGCTATTTATCTTTTCCCATTTGAACCCAAACTTCTTGGACATCTTTTCCTGTCCAAATAATTGACCTGTGCCAAAATTCAACTCAATTGGCTTAGTAAATATTCCTGAGCAATTGTTCAAAGTTCCTATCTAAGGGAAGTGATTGTGAAGGAAGTACAAGCTAGGCATATCCAAATGAGTTGCAATTGTGCAAGGTCCTTTCTATGATCTTATCATGACTCTCCACCAAATATGAGCTCATGTAACTTATCTATGTGAGCCCAGATCCAAATCTTAGGTTCTGGTCAGATTTTCAGTTTGTGAAGCAAGTATATTTTATATTGCTTCATTTAAGCTAAAAAATTTCCAGGGCATTCTTCAATCCATATAAACTCCCTCCATCAATTTTTAGCTCAATTAGTTAATCCAATTTCCCTGTGCAATTTTCCAAGTTTTTGTCCAAAATGAAGCTTTGTGAAGCAAGTGCCACTTTGGTATTTCCAAATGGCATGAAACTAACTTTTACAGCAGCTTCATACCATCATACAACCCCTCTCTGCCAAATTTAAGCTCATGACAATCAAGTATGTGAGTGTATCATCCAAATCCCTAATTCTTGCCAGTTTTGCACTTTCTACACCAACCCTCATCTAAACTCCTCCCCTTAGTCTGATTTTTGGTGATCAACATCACCTTAGTATGCGATCATCATCACAAAAACTCTTTACCACGTTACCTAGCTGGTTTAACCACAAAGAGTTACAAACACCTTCTTACTGATTTACTTTGGAGCTAAGTGCAAATCTCTTCTTTGCCCCTGGATCGATTTATTTCCTCATTTTGACTAAGGGCACGAAGGTCCATCTACTGGACATGGTCGGCCACGCCAAAGCGCGCCGCTTGCACCAGTGCCCGTGGTGATCACGCAGGTGTCACGCACAGTACAAGCTCTGGCTCGGTCCGGCCACTGTGCTCGTCTCCTCCCTCCTCGTCTCAACCTCCATTCATGTCCTGGAGCTCGCCCGTGCTCGACTGCATCGCCATGCGTCCCTGCTTCGTCATGGTTCGCCATAAATGCACCGCTAGAACAGTGCCCGTGCCATGCCCAGCCTTTGACCTCCATTAGAGCACTGCTCGAGCTCGCTAGTGATACTCCAGAGCCTTCCCCTCGGCTATATAAGCGTGCCCCGAGCCCTCCCGCAGCTCATCCACTCCTCACATGCCTCCCTAGCCCACCGGAGTCCTCGGCCCTCTCTTCTTTTCGCCGGAGGACGCCATGGCCGCCTCGGTTCTCCTCGGTTCCGGCGAACCTAGCCCCTCTCCTCTCCTCCCGAGCTGTCCACCACAGCCTCCTCATCTCCGCTGTTCGCCCCACCACCTCGCCCTTCGTCGGAAAGCCCTCTGGCCGCGTGCTCCTCGTCCGGCCACCGCCCGTGCCTCTCGGTCGCCTCGTCGCCCCCCATCCGGAGTTCCTCCATCTCTCCCGACGCCGCCAACGCACTCCCCACACACCCACAATCCTCCCCACCTCCTCCGTTCATCGCCGGAGCCACCAGGGCCTCGCGCTCATCTCCACCATCACTGCCGACGCCTCTCTATTCCCCTCACGGAACCGTCTCTCCCACTCATCTCCGGCGCCTCCTTTCCCTCTGAATGGGTGCGACACTCTACCCTGAAGCCATCGGTGCTCGCGCCTTGGCCTAAGGTGGCCTGAGCCGGCCAGGCCATCGCCGGCATCGCGGCCCCGCCCCTGCCTCCCCTATTTCCGTCGGGGCACAGCGAGAGGAAGAAGAGGACGAGCGTCTGTGCCCCCTGTTCCCTGGGCCTGGCCGGTCAATGGCCCAGGTGCCCCCGCTGACGTGTCAAGTGGACACATATTACGGTTAGTGCCTGTTCAGTTCCCGGAAGCGTATTTCTTTCCTTCTTTGCCTAAAATATGTTTTCTGTTAAGGGAAATGTATTTCTCTCTACTGCGGCTCATAATGTGTTTCCCTTTTCAGAAAACGTAAACTGCCCAAAGGCGTTTTTAGTTTTTCTACCAGGGGCCTGTTTCCCGAAGTTTATTCACTGATTGGCCCCTGATCTTCCACACCTCATAACTCCGCAACCGTAACTCCCATTGAGGTGAAACCATCGCTCACTTCTTCGTCTCGTCGAGCTCTATCTTTTGGTAACATTTTCACTAGGTGGTTTCATAGTGAAAATGACCATTATGCCCTTACCTCTAATCAGCCCCCTCCGAGAAAGAACCGTCCGACGTTTTATTCCGTGGCTTCACCGCACTTCTTCCTGGAGTCCCCATCACCCCAGGAAAGCCACAATACCCATTTGCATGATAGTCATACAGTAGCCATGGTTTTCAACTTGAATGTTTATTAAATGTTTGCTTGTTTAAAATATGGTTATCATTGTTTCGGTAATGATTCTTGGTTAGTGTTTACTTTCTTGCTATGTTGTTATGCACCTGGTTATCATGCCCTGCTAGTTGAGGGTATTCCTTTCATATGCTTATGCTTGCTAGTAGTACATGTTGATGTTGGTAATGGTATTCGGTGCACGACTGCCGTCTGTCCCGAGTACCGTTGTTATGCATGTTCCATTGCATCCAGTTGGTTAAATGCTTGCATGATGGCATTGTTGATATGTTCTTGCATGATATTTATTGTTGATGCTAGTGGTCATGCTATGTTTCGGAGAAGTATGTACTTATGATGTTCATGCTAGTCAGTATGCCATGCTTAGTTGGATATGATTCATTGTCGATATGGTGGATAGTTATGTGGTTCTCTCATGATTATGTTGATATCATGCTCATGCATTATAATTGCATCATGTATTTTATCATGGCTTGGCATATTTGCATTCAAGTTTAACTGGATTAAATTGAACTTGAACAACTGTTGGCTGAGCCATGGTGCCACCATATCAAACTGACCAGTGCAACCACACTTACCTTTATGGGAAGGTCCTAACTGGGTCTATTGTCGTGCCTCTCGCCGGTGCCTCCAACGAGGGAAGGTTATGGGCGTGCGGTACCTTGGCCCGGTAAGCAGACATAACCTTGTGTGCCCGTTATTGTTGTTATGGATCCGGGTCCCTGTTTGGGACCGTTTATGTTGGGCCACGATGGTGGTCGTTGTGTCTTTGGTAGACATGGGGCCACCCAGGACTAGCCGAGTGGGGAGTGAGTCGGAGTGGCCGGGAGAGTGTCATGGCAGTAGATCGGTTTTGTCAGAACGCCGTTGGTCCACCCGAATGGGAGTGCGAGTTCATGGGTTCCGTAGTGTGGGTACAATGTACTAACCTCTGCAGAGTGTATATTAAATCTATCGATAGCCATGCCCGCGGATAAGGGCCCAGTTTGTGTCGGTCACACTATGAGTCAACAGTAATAATAATAATGTGTTAATAACAACCCTGGTTCTTTGATGAGATAAGTTGGTTGTGATCGCCGGAAGGATCACCGTTTGAGGCCAGGTATTGGTCGTGGTTGTGATTGCCGGAAGGATCACTGTTTGAGACCAAGTGTTGGTCATGGTTGGGATCGCCGGAAGGATCACCGTTTGGTTACGAGGTAACCCGAGCAGAATAAATGGTGCATATAGTGTCATCATGTTGCATGTTAGTATCATTAGATTTATATGTTCATGTCATCATCATATTGTTCTAGCAGTATTATGTTCATGTTGTTCTTGTCATGATCATATTGTTCTAGCAGTATTATGTTCATGTTGTTCATGCCATGTTTTTCTGATGATCTCATGATAATTCCTGCTTAACCTGTAATTGCCATGCCGTTGTTTGTCTTAAATGCTTCTGGTTATTGTGAGCTTGCAAGTACATTCAATGTACTGACCTGGTGTGTCATGACAGTTTGCAGGTCGTGCATGGATTGCTTGCTTGTTTGGTGTTGTTCTTGTGTGCGCGAGCTAGGATAAATGTTCCAGCCAGAGTCCCTGCGAATTGGAGTCCATCATCGCCGTTCGTTGTTCCGTTGCCAGTAGTTGTTCCGCTGCTTCGAGTTGGTATGCTGCTTGTATAGAGCAACCGTTGTTCGTGTAGTGTCGCTGTGCCGATATTATTCATTGTAATATCGGAACCCTTGTATTCATATTCATGTTGTAATAGAGAGTTGGTTTGTTCTACACTAAGCAGTGCCGTATTCCAGAAGACTTCACCTCGATCTCTGGGCTGGAATACGAGGCATTCCGGTTTTCTCTGAGCCGGGGTGCCACAGGCTTGGTATCAGAGCAGGTCTGGTTGTAGAGCCTCCTAGTCCGTTGGAACGTTAGAAAACGGTAGTATAGGGTCTGGTTGTTGGCCTTGCTTGCTGCATTTGGTTGTTGCATTTGTTTGCTGCATATAGTCTTATTTCCGAGTTAGTCCAAGACGACATTCGAGCCAGGAGATTGCTTGGTGTCGCTATACCTCAGTCTCCGCTAGCTTCTCCAACTCCTCCGCCTCGTCCATCCGGAGTTTCAGAGTCAGCGGTTCCACTTGCTACTCCCTTAGCTTCCTCGTCAGTTCGTGAGATTTTTCTCAAGCGTAGGATGTAGTCCTTCACGTAGTGCTTGTGCATTTGTTGTAGCATCATGCTTGTGTATGCCTGTGTGGAGCAGCTTTGTAGCTTGTTTGCTGTGTGCTTTGTTGCAATAAATCATTTTCTCGTGCTTCTTTGTTTTGAATCCTCGGTGTTAACCCCTTATGGAAATTATTCCTTGACCGACACCGGATGAGAAGAAGCTGTAAGCAGTACAGATATACACCCAGAAATTTAGTTAAAAGCAATGAGATTTTCAGGCGACAACATTGTATTGCAAACATCCGTCCAGATACAAATTGTATTTTGATCAGACTTTCAGCAACAAGTACCTGTCAGAGATACACTTTATCATAGTAAAGATTAAATCAGAAAGAGGACAAAATTGGATCAACCGTGCATTTCAAGTCAAAGGTATGGGCTATGCACAATGATTGAATGTGCCATAAGTCAAAATTAAAACCTTGCGACACCTAGAAGTCAGTCCAAATGCACAATGAATTCAGTAAGGACAGTCAGACAATTCTTTTCATGTAAGTAATCGCTGCTGGACTGACAAAAATATATATATATATATGTCATTCCATTCACCAAGAAAATCAGTCCCGTCCTTCTCCATAATTTATTGACGAAGTGTACAAAGATAAGGTTCCCAGTCTGCATCGGTAGGGAGTGAATGGATTCCTATGCAAGATATTCAGTCTTCTCAATAAAATACTACAAAAGCTTCTATCATAAGGTACCGAGTCTTCCCTAGCAAAGTCTTTAAGGGGGGAAGCTTATGAGCACGATATCCCGGTGGTTCCCAAATGCAAGATGCCCAATCTTCTTCTGTATGACGCTGGTACAAGACATTAAATTATGAATTATCAGCATATGGCAGTGTTTTCCAAGTGGCAGATCTGCAACAGTTGGTCTGGAACAAAAATCGGTTAGATGTATGCCTCGAGAATCAGATATTAGTTCATTCAGTATGCTGCCAAGTCCATGCAAGTCTCTCGCATAAGGAAGAATTCACGGTACGCATCCGACAACCTCACCGGTTATTCAAGAAACAAAAACCAGTGGGTGAGGCCATAATCAACAGGTCTTGAAGGAAAGACAACATTGAGACAATAATCTTGGCAGTGATTATCAAGATCAGTCCCGCACATCCAACAATATGATGTTATTAAACCTGTCACTGTCCGGCATAATCCACAACAGTATTGAGATCTGCATAACCACACGTGAGCCGGATAAATATACCGAGGCTCAAAACATGAACCAGCCCAAGGTATGATTGCCAGATATTGTACGTAACAGTATTCAGGGCCGCAAAAATAATCAAGGATATATATAAGGCCCTGCTCTTTCAGTTGAGGATCTAGATGAAGAAAGTAATAATGAAAGAGCAAGACCAACAATACAGGTATGCCTGTTATTATGTGAAAAATGTGGATGCCCAAGACCGTCTTATTCCACAGCAAACCCAAGCAAAGATCCACCTAAGAGGTATACTCCATTGTGGTAAGGACCTCGTAGCGAGGCAACCAGCTCAGTCCACAGCATGCTTAGAACTGTCAGCATTGAATACCCGAGTCTGTCTAGTCAGACTCATGGACAGCTCAATATATTGACCTCAACACCCATGATGGAGCTTCGCACATACTGTTATTCCCAGGGAGATACTGGCAAAATAAATAAATAAATGAAGAATCAGTGTGAAAACATATACTTTGAGGATTGTTATCTCTCGCATAGGGGAAGCAATTAAAAGAATAGCCTGTGTGGATGGGATTCTTTGCCAAGATCACCGCTAGTCAAGTCTGCAAATCTTACCATCAGGAGGTGGTGCATTTTTCTATCAGTCACGACAAGCGACAGTCAAACCTTTGGTACAACTTGGATACTCAAGACTGTGAAGCCAGTCAAGATAAGTCAGAAACTCCTGCAATATGTCAGAATCCGTTAGCAAAATAGGTATGATCCACCTCACTGTTTTGAACCCTGAAGACATGCACATATTCAAGGAATCCGATGCCTGGGTAGAAGATATTCTTTGTTCCACGGGAAGATATGTTCCCCAACTCCGTGGAATATTCTCGGTACTCGATACTAGAATAACATTTCCAGCAAGGATCAATATCAAGAAGGACAAGTATGTCTGTGAAAATAATATTTCGGATGCTAGTGCAACCAACAGATATGAAAAGAAAATTTGAGTCAGTATAAATAGGAACATATAAGGTACGTCCTGTCAGAATGTTAGATACGACAAAGCAAACCACCCCAGATCAAGACAGTCATTCAGATCCACTTCAGTGGAAATAAAAGAAACCTGAGTTGGAAACGGTTTCTTCAAGTTAGAAAAATTATTTAACCCTGAACGACCAAATCTCGAGGATGAGATTTCAATAAGGGGGGAAGGTTTGTAACAGCCTAGATTTTTGCCCTTTTCTTTTTCCTTTGATTTTCTTGGATTTCCTGTTTTGTTTTGCTTTTCTGTTGCTAAGTGGTTCTGAAAGTTGGGAAGATCATGTCTTCCTAGGTTTTACAGTGTATTTTCACCCTCATCATCATTCCAAGATCATGTTATTTCCATCCTTGACCTAGCCCAGAATTCTTTTGTTGGGAATATTCCTTTTCTGATAAAGGAATAACCCTTAAAACCCTAGGTTGTGAAGCAACCAAGATTTTTATCACTCCTAAAATTCCCAAATAATTCTCATAAATTGTTTGGGTCCTATCTTGCTCAAATATGGCAAAATATATCATTGGCCATGTTTCCCATCATGCTCAATAAATTCATTTTCTATTCTGTCCTAAATGGCACATTGTGAAGCAAGTGCTATTTATCTTTGCCCATTTGAACCCAAACTTCTTGGACGTCTTTTCCTGTCCAAATAATTGACCTGTGCCAAAATTCAACTCAATTGGCCTAGTAAATATTCCTAAGCAATTTTTCAAAGTTCCCGTCTGAGGGGAAGTGATTGTCAAGGAAGTACAAGCTAGGCATATCCAAATGAGTTGCAATTTTTCAAGGTCCTTTCTATGATGTTATCATGACGCTCCACCAAATATGAGCTCATGTAACTTAGCAATGTGAGCCCAGCTCCAAATCTTAGGTTCTGGTCAGATTTTTAGTTTGTGAAGCAACTATATTTCGTATTGCTTCATTTAAGCTGAAACTTTTCCAGGGAATTCTTCAATCCATATAAACTCCCTCCATCAAGTTTTAGCTCAATTAGTTAATCAAATTGGCCTATGCAATTTTTCCAAGTTTTTATCCAGAATGAAGCTTTGTGAAGCAAGTGCCACTTTGGTATTTACAAATGGCATGAAACTTTTACAGCAGCTTCATACCATCATACAACCCCTCTCTGCCAAATTTAAGCTCATGACAATCAAGTATGTGAGTGTATCATCCAAATCCCTAATTCTTGCCAGTTTTGCACTTTCTACACCAACCCTCATCTAAACTCCTCCCCTTAGTCTGATTTTTGGTGATCAACATCACCTTAGTATGCGATCATCATCACAAAAACTCTTTACCACGTTACCTAGCTGGTTTAACCACAAAGAGTTACAAACACCTTCTTACTGATTTACTTTGGAGCTAAGTGCAAATCTCTTCTTTGCCCCTGGATCGATTTATTTCCTCATTTTGACTAAGGGCACGAAGGTCCATCTACTGGACATGGTCGGCCACGCCAAAGCGCGCCGCTTGCACCAGTGCCCGTGGTGATCACGCAGGTGTCACGCACAGTACAAGCTCTGGCTCGGTCCGGCCACTGTGCTCGTCTCCTCCCTCCTCGTCTCAACCTCCATTCATGTCCTGGAGCTCGCCCGTGCTCGACTGCATCGCCATGCGTCCCTGCTTCGTCATGGTTCGCCATAAATGCACCGCTAGAACAGTGCCCGTGCCATGCCCAGCCTTTGACCTCCATTAGAGCACTGCTCGAGCTCGCTAGTGATACTCCAGAGCCTTCCCCTCGGCTATATAAGCGTGCCCCGAGCCCTCCCGCAGCTCATCCACTCCTCACATGCCTCCCTAGCCCACCGGAGTCCTCGGCCCTCTCTTCTTTTCGCCGGAGGACGCCATGGCCGCCTCGGTTCTGGCAAACCTAGCCCCTCTCCTCTCCTCCCGAGCTGTCCACCAGAGCCTCCTCGAGGGAGTCCTGGATTAGGGGGTGTCCGGATAGCTGGACTATACCTTCGGCTGGACTCCTGGACTATGAAGATACATGATTGAAGACTTCGTCCCGTGTCCGGAAGGGACTTTCCTTGGCGTGAAAGGCAAGCTTGGTGATACGGATATGTAGATCTCCTACCATTGTAACCGACTCTGTGTAACCCTAGCCCTCTCCGGTGTCTATATAAACCAAAGGGTTTTAGTCCGTAGGACGAACGACAATCATACCATAGGCTAGCTTCTAGGGTTTAGCCTCCTTGATCTCGTGGTAGATCTACTCTTGTACTACCCATATCATCAATATTAATCAAGCAGGAGTAGGGTTTTACCTCCATCGAGAGGGCCCGAACCTGGGTAAAAACATCGTGTCCCTTGTCTCCTGTTACCATCCACCTAGACGCACAGTTCGGGACCCCCTACCTGAGATCCACTGGTTTTGACACCGACATTGGTGCTTTCATTGAGAGTTCCTCTGTGTCGTCACTTTTAGGCCCGATGGCTCCTCCGATCATCAACGACGATGCGATCCAGGGTGAGACTTTTCTCCCTGGACAGATCTTCGTATTTGGCGGCTTTGCACTGCGGGCCAATTCGCTTGGCCATCTGGAGCAGATCGAAAGCTACGCCCCTGGCCGTCAGGTCAGATTTGGAGGTTTAAACTACACAGCGGACGACCGCGGAGACTTGATCTTCGACGGATCTGAGCCGCAGCCGAGCGCGCCGCACTGTCCCGGTGGGCATGATCTAGCTCTGCCGCCGAACAGTGCCCGGGAGGCCGCACCTGTGTCCGCTCCGACCCTTGGCTCGGAGCCAACCACACCAATCGAGGATGGGTGGTTAGACACCGCCTCGGGGGCTGCAATCTCTACGGCGATCAAGCCGAACACCAGCCTTGTCCTCCGCGAAGCCCGTGACTCCAAGATGCCGGACTCCTTTCCGGACTCTGAGCCCTCTGCGCCCCTACCGATCGAATCCGATTGGGTGCCGATCATGGAGTTCACCGCCGCAGACATCTTTCAGCACTCGCCCTTCGGCGACATTCTGAATTCACTCAGGTCTCTCTCTTTGTCAGGAGAGTCCTAGCCGGACTATGACCGGCAGGATTGGGATGTGGACGACGAAGAAATTCGATGCCCACCCATCACCCACTTCGTAGCCACTATCGATAATTTAAACGATGTGCTCGACTTCGACTCCAAAGACATCGACGGTATGGACGACGATGTAGGAGATGAACATGAACCAACACCTATAAGGCACTGGACAACCACCTCATCTCATGATGTATACATGGTGGACACACCCAAAGGAAGCGACGACGAGGAACACAGGGATGCAACAAGGGATCGTTCACTCGAAAAGCAATCAAAGCGGCTACATAAGCGCCGCTCCAAGCCCCGCCTCGACAGAGACAACAGCCATACAGACCCAACCATAGAGCAGGACAAGCCGGCGGACGACGAACATGCCTTCGAGCAACCGTCCGAACATGGCAACTTGGATAAACAAACTGAACACCCCGTCCCCGGCGAAAACAACAGTCCAGACGACCTTACGCCGGATAGGCTCATGGAGCAGAAGAACCTCCACAAAAGGCTCGTCGCCACTGCGCGTAGCCTGAAAAAGCAGAAGCGGAACCCCAGAACTGTGGAAGATGCACTCTGAATCAGATGGAGCAAAGTACGCAACACCGCAGACAAATATGGAGGCAGTCGCTGCATAAAAAGCTATCCAAAGCGAAAGCTACTACCTGTATTTGACGAGGAGGCCTTAGAGCCCCCGCAGTCAAAAAATAGGAAAGCCACCCGGTCGGATAGACGACCGTATGGCTAGCATGGAGCGGCAAGCGGCGCCGCACACAAGCCGGCACGCGATCCACCAAAGGATCCGCATCAAAAAGATGGCCCAGCCAGATCTATCTACGGGCCAAGAAAGCAAGCTCTAGTAAGCAATGCAACACAACGAATATCCGAACATCACGGCACACCCAAATACAGGGGTGCCGCACACCCCCTATGTTTCACCGATGAGGTGCTGGACCATGAATTTCCAGCGGGATTCAAGCCCGTAAACGTAGAGGCGTACAACGGAACAACAGACCCTGGGGTCTGGATCGAGGATTATATCCTCCACATACACATGGCCAGAGGAGATGACCTCCACGCCATAAAATAATTACCCCTCAAGCTTAAAGGGCCAGCCCGGCATTGGCTCAAAAGCCTTCCCGAAAACACCATTGGAAGTTGGGAAGAGCTTGAGGATGCTTTCTAGGCAAATTTTCAAGGGACCTATGTCCGCCCTCCGGATGCAGACGATCTCAGTCACATAACTCAACAGCCCAGAGAGTCAGCCCGGAAATTCTGGAACATATTTCTTACCAAAAAGAATCAGATAGTCAACTGTCCGGACGCCGAAGCCCTAGAAGCTTTTAAGCATAACGTTCGAGACGAATGGCTCGCCAGACACCTCGTCCAAGAAAAGCCAAGAACAATGGCTGCATTAACAAGCCTCATGACCCGCTTTTGCGCAGGAGAGGATAGCTGGTTGGCAAGATGTAGCACCAACGACCCAAGTACATCCGTAGTTAGGGATGGAAACGAAAAACACGACGCAGCAAGGACCAGCGCCGGAATAAGGGAAACAACCCAAAGAGCACGGCGGTCAACGCCGGATTCAAAAGCTCGCGGTAGAATCAGAGAAAGCCGCCCCTCAAGGATAACAGGGACGAGCTATCCAACTTAAACAAAATCTTGGACAAGATATGTCAAATACACAGTACTCCCGGGAAGCCTGCGAACCATACCCACAGAGATTGTTGGGTTTTCAAGCAATCCGGCAAACTCAACGCCGAACACAAGGGGCTCGACACACCAAGTGAGGATGATGAAGAACCCCACAAGCAGAGCACCAGGAAACAAAAGGATTTCCCAGAAGGAGTCAAAATAGTAAACTTACTTCACGTGACGAACAGAATGGCGCCAACAGAGATACGCGCCATACGGCCTATCCCAAAGGAGTCTCGCCAATGGTTGTTAAAACCGATCACCTTCGACCATCAGGATTACTCTAGAAGTATCCGGAACGCAGGCTGGACTGCCTTGGTATTAGATCCAATAATCATGGGACTCCACTTTAGAAATGTCCTGATGGACGGCGATAGTGGTATAAACCTGTTATACCAGGACACAATCCGCAACATGGGGATAGACCCAACAAAAATTCGCCATAGCAAAACCTCCTTTCAAGGGGTAACACCAGGCCCGGATGCCCGTTGCATGGGTTCTCTCCGGCTAGAAGTTATGTTCGGCTTGATAACTTCCGTCGCGAACAGCTAACTTTCCACATCGCCCCATTCTCAAGTAGCTATCAAGCACTGCTGGGACGCGAAGCTTTCGCCCGCTTTAACGCAATACCGCATTATGCATCTCTTACGCTTAAGATGCCCGGTCCACGAGGCATCATCTCATTAAAGGGAAAACATTGAGTGTTCCTCCCATGCGGAAGACAGTGCGACTCCCTTGGCAACCCCACAATAAAGCGGCTTCACCAGCCAAAGCACCTAAACAGGTCGTCAAGACCACGGACACGGCTAGACGAGTCCGGCATAAACATACAATTGATAAAGGCTTAATAGCCATATACCCCTGTACTAGGGGCTCCGCGCATATAAAACAAGAGACAATAAAGCTCAATTTTACCCATTTCGATTTATACTTTGTTTACTTAGTATAACTCATGTTCGGCACGATCTTTCTTCAACTAAGTTCCTCTCTTTTACAGATGAACACCATGCTACGCCCGTCCAGGATACGGCACAATGGAGACACAGGCGCAGACATGCAGCAGGGACCCGTTCCAAGGATTCTTTTCAGATTAAGACCCTGCGTAAACCTTTTTTATTGTCTCTCGTTGATACACATCCCCTGGTTTCTTGGTATAACCAAGGAGGAGGCTGGCATTTTGGCATGTGGCCACGTCAGAGTTTTGCACGTACCTGGACACTAGGGGCTTATTACTAAGGGCGTTATCCCGCCCGCCCTCATAAAGACCGAATACCTTAGGGAGTGTTCGACGTCGCGAGTTTGGCCTTATATGCATCAGCTCCGAATCATGTCTTTGGTCAAATGTTGGGTTTGCCCGGCTCCTGTGTTTTGCTACCTTACGTTCCGCTCTATCGGCTAAGGCGGCACCAGGAGAACTACTGCGATTGTGCCCCGGTTCGGCCAGGCGAGCACCTCAGTAGAGAAAGCCGAAAACTGACTATCATGATATAGCGTGAGACTGGTCAACCACTCGATGACTTACCGGAATCTTTAGGATTCCTCCGCATTAACGAAGGGCCGCTTCCCGGCCAGGCACATACGCGCCCTGAGTTCGGACGAGCGCAGGCGCCACCAGGGGCTATATAAGTACCTCACTGTCAAACTCCTATGGCTAAGTGAAAGTGATAAAGCATCATAGTCCGATTGCCTAGTTTGCTGCGCTATCACCTCCTTTTTAGGACCAACACGTTGGATCAAGTGTGAAAATGCGCCTTCTGCGAACACCCCCGCATTATGTGCGTGGGGGATGAAGCGGACGATTGCCATCTTTCAGATTATATATACATATATGTTAAACGGCCGCACAGGAGGTATTATAATACTTGCAGGCACAAGTATAAAAAGCTTCTACAATTTATCAAAATATTTTTTTACAATAATATATGCTATTCGAATATAGTATCCTTCGAGCACTGCGTCTCTATTAAACGAGCGCCTTGCAGAACTTCCTGAAAATAGTGCTCGGCAGGTACTCGGCTTCCATCCGAGTCTGGGGATGCAACAACGGTGGCCTCCATTTCCGCCCAGTATGTCTTGACACGGGCAAGAGCCATCCTCGCACCCTCTATGCACGCTGACCTCTTCATCGCATTGATATGCGGCGCCGCACCAAGGAACTGCTGCACCAAGTTGAAATAACTTTTCGGCTCTGGCCTCTCTGGCCACAGATGACTCATGACATACTTCATGGCGAGTCCGGACAACCTATTTAGCTCGGCCCATTCGGCCAAACGATCGGCTAATGACAGTGGACGCTCCGGATTGTGGAACTGCGACCAAAAGAGCTTTTCCACTTCGCGATCTTCTTGATCTCGGAAGTGTTCGGCCGCATCTGCGGCACTCGCTGCCAAATCCAGATAGGTGTCCGCCGTACTCCACATCCGGTCTAACGGAGCATGTTTAGGATCACAGAACTTGCTCCACAGCATAAATGGCTTTCCAACCGCGATCTCTCCGGCCTGACGCAGCTCCTCCTTCATAGCTCTCATCGCAGAGCGAGCATCCTTGGCATCGTCAACGGCCTTCTCCAGGTCCGTCTGTTCTGCCTGATCTTCTTTTTCAAGAAGCTTGCAATGGTCAGCAGCGCTCTTCAGCTTCACAGCCATCTCGGCCATTTCCTTCTTGCTTCGGCAGTGAGCAGCCTGTTCGGCTTTCAGCTCTTCAATTGCCTTTCCGGCAGCCGCATCACTTTTCCTGGCTTGCTCCTTGGCTCGGGCAAGTTCCGCCCAAAGATTCTCCATGGTAGCAGCACCATCTGCATCAAGCGCACACATTGTAAGATACTGGCATAAA
The DNA here is from genome assembly GCF_003073215.2 of Triticum urartu. NCBI lineage: Eukaryota > Viridiplantae > Streptophyta > Magnoliopsida > Poales > Poaceae > Triticum > Triticum urartu. The sequence continues at coordinate 29,066,630 of NC_053026.1, forward strand.
GCTCCTCTTACCAGGTGCTGCCGGAGTAATTATATACCTTGTGCCTCGTCAAGCCGCTTGTTGACAAGCGCGATGTCGACATCTGCCACGTCAAGTTGCCGCTTTAGCTCGGCAAATTCATCAGTCCGGCTGGCCACCCGCCACTTCGCCACCTACGTATGAAGGCGGCATATTAGACCTGGGATTATGATCCCCTACGCGCCGTCACTTTTGACAACGCACAGAGTCTCAGGGGCTACTATCTACATAGGGCGCATCTTATTTATGCGCAACTGTCCAAAAAGGGTACATTATTTCGCATACCTCAAAACCTGTCAGTAAACTCCTGACGGCCTCGTGCAATCCGCTCTCCGCGGATGAAATCCTCTCAATCACCATACCCATCATTGCACGGTGCTCCTCTGAGATAGATGCTCGCCCTAGCAGATCCTTCAGCTCCTCTGACCGCGCACCAGACGGTGCCGGACTCGTTCGATGGCCCTTTTCGAAGGCTGGACGCGGATGGCTTTGGGGGGCCATATGACTACCTTCCGGCCCTGCCGGATTCGGAGAAACCCTCCGCGATGATACCTTAGGATCGCCCGCCTCGCAAGGCGGTAAGGCAGGGGGAGGCGTTCCGCTCTCCATCATCTCCGGAAGAAGATCCCCCGAAGACGAGCTCTGCTGAGAAGGGCTAAGGTCCGAGCTACAAGGTAAATTTTCGATTACTCTTCTCAGATATAACGCAAGGATTTCTCTCATTTCTTAAAAAGAAAAACTCCTCTCTACTTACGGCTCGGTGGAGGGCTGATCCCCTTGAGGGCATAATTCGGCCGAAGTATCCCTCGGCGCAGGACCCTCTGACGATGATTTCTTCCCCCGCTTTGAGGCCATGGTCTCCGGGTCGTCAGAGGCGGTCCTCTTCTTCCCCTGAGGAGAGGAATTTTCGATTCCTCCCTTCCGGACAACCTTCTTCGAGGAGGCTGTAGCTTCCTTGTCCCCTCCCTCGCTTTCCTCTGAAGGCACAACCTCCAACATCTTGACTAGCACGGGATCCGGCATGGACTCGGGGAGGGGGGCCGGACACCTGATTAGCTTTGCTTTCGCTATCCACTCCTGTTTAAAGGCAACTCTTTTAGGGGCAATTTTATGATAAATATACGGATAGCGAGTCCGGGCACAAGGCTACTTACTTGAGTATCCGGACGATTGCGGCTTAGACCTGCATCCTCCGTAGAATCCAGACACACTACTTGTGGTCCGAAGAACAATTTGTACATCTCCACGGGCATCATGCCAAGAAAATGTTGGAGAACTCGTGGTCCCTCTGGGTTGAACTCCCACAGGCGGAGGGGGCGACGTTTGCAGGGCAGAACTCGGCGAATTAACATAACCCGTGTCACCATGACTAGACTGATGTCTCTTTCTAGGAGATCTCGGATGCGGCCCTGCAACAGGGGCACGTCCTTTGCCGACCCCCAGTCTAGCCACTTATTGACCCATGACGCCAGTCGTGGCGGGGAACCCGGGCGGAAAGCAGGCAGCGCCACCCACTTGGTGCTCCTGGGAGCTGTGATATAAAACTACTCTCGTTGCCATAAGCTGGACTCCCCTTGAAAAGAGCCCTCGGGCCATGGAGCACCAGCATTCTTGCTTATAAAAGCACCTCCGCACTCCGCGTGCCGTCCCTCGATCATCTTCGGCTCTACTTTGAAGGTCTTGAGCCATAGTCCGAAGTGAGGAGTAATACGGAGGAAGGCTTCACACACGACGATGAATGCGGAAATATGGAGGATGGACTCCGGAGCTAAGTCGTGAAATTCCAGCCCATAATAAAACATGAGCCCCCTCACGAAGGGATCCGTCGAGAAGCCTAGCCCTCGAAGGAAGTGAGACATGAACACCACACTCTCACCAGGCTTGGGAGTGGGAATGACCTGCCCTTGAGCAGGCAGCCTATGCGAGATTTTGCCGGTCAAGAACCTGGCCTCTCTCAACTTCAGCACGTCCTCCTCCGTCATCCATCGGCCTCGAAGGTCGGAACCGGACATTGTCGAAGGTCCGAAGTGCCTGAAATCTGGAGCCTTGGTGTTGGAACTCGAGGCGAAGGGCGAACTCGTTTGAGATTGAATGAAATGAGTAAGGCCTTGGTCTCTTTATAAGAGGTTGAATACCAAGGGCCCTCCCCGTGACTGTTTGGGACTCACCTTTGATCGAGCAAACATACCAACGGGTACGACTGGGTTACCCATGCCCGTATTGATGAGAATCCCGAAATAAGGGGACACGATCTCTGCTTTAACAAGACGTGCCAAGGAAACCGCCTCGCTAAACGAGCTGAGGTGGGACAGTAAAACGATTCGAATAAAGACTTGGCTGTGGTGTGATGTCACGCTACGGAACATGTTAGCAGATTAGATTTGTGTAAATATTATTCTCTCTATGGCAATATGTGGAAACTTATTTTGCAGAGCCGGACACTACCTTTGTGTTCAAAATCTTCTATGAAGTACTTGGAGGAGGAACCCGCCTTGCAATGCCGAAGACAATCTGCGTGCCGGACTCGTCGTCATTGAAGCCTGGTTCAGGGGCTACGAGGGAGTCTTGGATTAGGGGGTGTCCGGATAGCCGGACTATACCTTCGGCCGGACTCCTGGACTATGAAGATACAAGATTGAAGACTTCGTCCCGTGTCCGGAAGGGACTTTCCTTGGCGTGGAAGGCAAGCTTGGCGATACGGATATATAGATCTCCTACCATTGTAACCGACTCTGTGTAACCCTAGCCCTCTCCGGTGTCTATATAAACCGAAGGGTTTTAGTCCGTAGGACGAACGACAATCATACCATAGGCTAGCTTCTAGGGTTTAGCCTCCTTGATCTCGTGGTAGATCTACTCTTGTACTACCCATATCATCAATATTAATCAAGCAGGAGTAGGGTTTGACCTCCATCGAGAGGGCCCGAACCTGGGTAAAAACATCGTGTCCCTTGTCTCCTGTTACCATCCGCCTAGACGCACAGTTCGGAACCCCCTACCCGAGATCCGCCGGTTTTGACACCGACACTCCTCATCCCCGCTGTTCGCCCCACCACCTCGCCCTTCGTCGGAAAGCCCTCTGGCTGCGTGCTCCTCGTCCGGTCGCCGCCCGTGCCTCTCGGTCGCCTCGTCGCCCCCCATCCAGAGTTCCTCCATCTCTCCCAACGCCGCCAACGTACTCCCCACACACCCACAATCCTCCCCACCTCCTCCGTTCGTCGCTGGAGCCACCAAGGCCTCGCGCTCATCTCCACCATCGCCGCCGGCGCCTCTCGGTTCCCCTCACGGCGCCGTCTCTCCCGCTCATCTCCGGCGCCTCCTTTCCCTCTGAATGGGTGCGACACTCTACCCTGAAGCCACCGGTGCTCGCGCCTTGGCCCGAGGTGGCCTGAGCCGGCCACGCCATCACTGGCGTCGCGGCCTCGCCCCTGCCTCCTCTGTTTCCGTCGGGGCACAGCGAGAGGAAGAAGAGGACGAGCGCCCGTGCCCCCTGTTCGCTGGGCCCGGCCGGTCAGTGGCCCAGGCGCCCCCGCTGAAGTGTCAAGTGGACACGTATTACGTTTAGTGCGTGTTCAGTTCTCGGAAACATATTTCTTTCCTTCTTGGCCTAGAATGCATTTTCTGTTAAGGGAAACTACTTTCTCTCTACTGTGGCTCGTAATGCGTTTTCCTTTTCAGAAAACGTAAACTGCCCGAAGGCGTTTTCAGTTTTTCTACCAGGGGCCTATTTGCTGAAGTTTATTCACCGATTCGTCCCTGATCTTCTACACCTCATAACTCCGCAACCGTAACTCCGATTGAGGTGAAACCAGCGCTCACTTCTTCGTCTCGTCGAGCTCTATATTTTGGCAACATTTTCACTAGGTGGTTCCACAGTGAAAATGACCATTATGCCCTTACCTCTAATCAGCCCCCTCCGAGAAATAACCGTCCGACGTTTTATTCCGCGGCTTCACCGCACTTCTTCCTAGAGTCTCCGTCACCCCAGGAAACCCACAATACCAATTTGCATGATAGTCATGCAGTAGCCATGGTTTTCAACTTGAATATTTATTAAATGTTTGCTTGTTTAAAATATGGTTATCGTTGTTTCGGTAATGATTCTTGGTTAGTGTTTACTTTCTTGCTATGTTGTTACGCACCTGGTTATCATGCCCTGCTAGTTGAGGGTATTCCTGTCATATGCTTATGCTTGCTAGTAGTACATGTTGATGTTGGTAATGGTCTTTGGTGCACGACTGCCGTCTGTCCCGAGTACCGTTGTTATGCATGTTCCATTGCATCCAGTTGGTTAAATGCTTGCATGATGGCATTGTTGATATGTTCTTGCATGATATTATTGTTGATGCTAGTGGTCATGCTTTGTTTCGGAGAAGTATGTACTTATGATGTTCATGCTAGTTAGTATGCCATGCTTAGTTGGATATGATTCATTGCTGATATGGTGGATAGTTATGTGGTTCTCTCATGATTATGTTGATATCATGCTCATGCATTGTAATTGCATCATGTATTTTATCATGGCTCAGCATATTTGGATTCAAGTTTAACCGGATAAAATTGAACTTGAACAACTGTTGGCTGAGTCATGGTGCCACCATATCGAACTGACCAGTGCAACCACGCTTACCTTTATGGGAAGGTCCTAACTGGGTCTATTGGCGTGCCTCTCGCCGGTGCCTCCAACGAGGGAAGGTTATGGGTGTGCGGTACCTTGGCCCGGTAAGCAGACATAACCTTGTGTGCCCGTTGTTGTTGTTATGGATCCAGGTCCCTATTTGGGACCATTTATGTTGGGCCACGACGGTGGTCGTTATGTCTTTGGTAGGCATGGGGCCACCCAGGACTAGCCCAGTGGGGAGTGAGTCGGAGTGGCCGGGAGAGTGTCATGGCAGTAGATTGGTTTTGTCGGAACGTCATTGGTCCACATGAATGGGAGTGCGAGGCCATGGATTCCGTAGTGTGGGTACAATGTACTAACCTCTGCAGAGTGTATATTAAATCTATCGATAGCCGTGCCCACGGATAATGGCCCAGTTCATGTCGGTCACACTTTGAGTCAATAGTAATAATAATAATGTGTTAATAACAACCCTGGTTCTTTGATGAGATAAGTTGGTTGTGATCGCTAGAAGGATCACCATTTGAGGCCAGGTATTGGTCATGGTTGTGATTGCCGGAAGGATCACTGTTTGAGACCAAGTGTTGGTCGTGGTTGGGATCGCCGGAAGGATCACCGTTTGGTTACGAGGTAACCCGAGCAGAATAAATGGTGCATATAGTGTCATCATGTTGCATGTTAGTGTCATCAAATTTATATGTTCATGTCATGATCATATTGTTCTAGCAGTATTATGCTCATGTTGTTCTTGTCATGATCATATTGTTCTAGCAGTATTAAGTTCATGTTGTTCATGCCATGTTTTTCTGATGATCTTGTGATAATTCCTACTTAACCTGTAATTGCCTTGCTGTTGTTTGTCTTAAATGCTTCTGGTTATTGTGAGCTTCCAAGTACATTCAATGTACTAACCTGGCATGTCATGCCAGTTTGCAGGTCGTGCCTGGATTGCTTGCTTGTTTGGTGTTGTTCCTGTGTGCGCGAGCTAGGATAAATGTTCCAGCCAGAGTCCATGCGGATTGGAGTCCATCATCGCCGTTCATTGTTTCACTGCCAGTAGTTGTTCCGCTTTTTCGAGTTGGTATGCTGCTTGTATAGAGCAATCGTGGTTGGCGTAGTGTCGCCGTGCGGATGTTATTAATTGTAATATCAGAACCCTTGTATTCATATTCGTGTTGTAATAGAGAGCTGGTTTGTTCTATACTAAGCAGTGCCGTATTCCAGAAGACTTCACCTCGATCTCTGGGCTGGAATACGAGGTGTTTCGGTTTTCTCTGAGCCGGGGTGCCACATTCATACTTTTATAACATTGCGACTTATACTGTTTGTCAGCTAATGACACTAACATCCCCAACAAAATTATTGATATAGCTAATGATACTAACATAGTAGCATACCTTCATGACTAATAAAGTACTTGCAGTTAAGCATCCATATGGCAACGAATCCATAAAAGCAGTTGTGTAAAAAAAGCACAACCAAAATAACAACCCAAAACTACTAATACGTATAGAATGCACAAGTTGTTCTGAAATTTTGCACTCATTAGCAACCACTGCAGATAACACGAAGCAGTAGCATGAATGGCCTCAAAAATGTTTCCAAATTAGTGGGTTTTTGGACCACCAGAACACAACTTAACATAAAACAACAACTTATAAGAAATAACCCTAACATCTAAAACCCTAAAAATGATAGGATCCTAAAAGCGCCAAATAATAGTACACTACACTTAGGAGCACAACACTCTTCCTCAGAGATCAGTGTTAACAAACAAACGCAATAACTCCACATCAACTTGTAAAAAAAACCAACATCAACATCACCCCCCAGTTTAACGGTAAGAGCATCCGGACAAACCACAAGATAAGCGCAGCAAGGGGTCTTACCACAGCCCATAACTGGCCTCCCCCCAATATCTCTGTTTATAGCTTTTATAAGAGTGCCATTACAAGGCTTCCCGCTCTCTAATGTAGTGTGAGGTTGACATGCTTAGCTTTCCTATATAAATAGGAAAATCTTCACACACTGCTGAAAACTTTATGCAAAATGCAAACCACTCGCAACAAAAAGCAATCCTCTATACTCAGAGTTTTACTGAATCTTGATATGCAACATTGATTGTACATGGATGGTTAGGCCAAGGAAACTCTATCTATAGCTAGGTCTAGCAAGCAATTTACACAATGGTGTGCCTCTGCTAAGTTGTGCATTCAGTTCTAGTGAGTTGTACTACCGGAAGTGGTAGATCTGAGCATGACAGAAGGCAAGACCGATGTACCCCTAAGACTAATTTACCACACTCATGCGCATGATCAAAAATAGCCATCTACCTGTCCAACCACTACTCCCAGGAACACACTCCTAGCGAGCAAAGCAACTGCCTTATTACAGCAAGCATACCGGCAACACGAGAGCATCGAAGTGATTTTACATAAGTTAATACTCAATAAACGTGTGTTTATAACTCCTCAAATTTTAGGGTCGTGGTCGGAGTAAACCTAAACCTAAACACACATAGAGAGAGAGAAGAGGGAGGGGTGGCGCACCTTGGTGTTGGGGACGAGCAGGGTCGGGGTTGGAGGCAGAGGGAGTTGGGCGTCCTTCTCGGGGTAGGGGCCGGGCCGGGGGGTAGACAGTGACGGTGTTGGGGTCTGGTGCGGTGTCGGAGGGGCCAGAGCTCAGGGCGGCGGTGGTCGATGACGGGACGACGACATCATGATGAGGTGGCCACGTTCGGCGACGGCGTCAGAGAGGCGAGGTAGAGGCCTCGGGCGGCGACGCACGGGGGCGAGGAGGCGACGAGCGAGGCGAGGAGGAGGCGGTGACGGGGCGGGGCAGATCTCAAGGCAGTGAGGTCGGGGAGTCGGGGCGGCAGCGGGGGCGAGGGGCGGGGGTGGGGCGGCGGTGCAGGTGAGGTGAGGCTGGGAGAGAGAGAGGAGGGAGAGAGGGGTGGGGCGCCGACACTTAGTGGGGTGGGGCCGGGAGGAAACGGCCGTTAAAACGGCCAGTTTCTTTGCCGTCTTCTGGCTGACAGCAAAGAAGCTTTGCCATCCGCTAGCAGACGGCAAAGAAACTGGCCGTTAGGTCGTCCTTATAGTCCGCCACCCACCATATTTGCCGTCTGCTAGCAAATGACAAAGATTCTATGCCGTCAGCTAGCAGAAGGCAAAGAGCAGGCTAACGACAAACACATTCTTTGCCGTCAGCTTTATTTAAGCTGATGACAAAGAACTTCTTTGTGGTCAGCTGGCCGACGGCAAAGAGCTGGCCGACGGCAAAGATCCTAATTCCAGTAGTGCCATATGTTTCATGCTATGATTAGGTTTACCTTAATTCTTCTTTCGTAGTTGTGGATGCTTGGGGGAGGGGTTAATCATAAGTGGGAGTCTTGTCCAAGGAAGGGTAGCACCCAAGCACCGGTCCACCCACATATCAAATTATCAAAGTAACGAACACGAATCATATGAGCATGATGAAAACTAGCTTGACAATAATTCCCATGTGTCCTTGGGAGCGCTTTGCTTTATATAAGAGTTTGTCCAGGCTTGTCCTTTGCTACAAAAAGGATTGGGCCACCTTGCTGCACCTTAGTTACTTTATTTACTTGTTACCCTTACGAATTATCTTATCACAAAACTACCTGTTACCGATAAATTCAGTGCCTGCAGAGAATACCTTGCTGAAAACCACTTGTCATTTCCTTCTGCTCCCCGTTGGGTTCGACACTCTTACTTATCGAAAGGACTACGATAGATCCCCTATACTTGTGGGTCACCAGCAACTTCCGCCGCTTCTGTTTTGATGACTTGAGCATTCATTGTCATATTGCTTTGCATGATCATAAGATAGCTAGCATGATATTTCCATAGCTTGTCCATTTTTTGATATCGTTGTTATGCAAGATCATTGCACATCCTAGTACACTACCAGAGGCATTCATATAGAGTCATATTTTGTTCCAGGTATCGAGTTGTAACTTTTATTTCTTTTGAGTTATAAGTAAATAGAAGTGTGATGATCATCACTATTCATTATTAGAGCATGTCCAAGTAAGGAAAGGATGATGGAGACTATGATTCCCCCACAAGTCAGGATGAGACTCCGGATAAAGAGAGAGAAAATATTGAAAATAAAAGAAAAGAAAAGGAAGAAAAATAAAAAAAGGAAAGAAAAGAAAGGAGAAAATAAACAAATAGAGAAGGGGGCATGCTAGTTCCACACTTGTGCTTCAAAGTAGCACCATCTTTTTCATATAGAGAGTCTCCTATGTTGTCACTTTCATATACTAGTGGGAATTTTTCATTATAGAGTTAGGTTGCACACCCACTTAGTTTTCATGTTGAGCTCTCATACAATTATAGCTCTTAGTGCATTCATTGCATGGCAATCCCTACTCCTCCCATTGATATCAATTTATGGGCATCTCCATAGCCCCTTGGTTAGCCGTGTTGATGTGAGACTTTCTTACCTTTTTGTCTTCTCTATATTTTCCCCTATCATCATACTCTATTCCATCTGTAGTGCTAAATCCATGGCTCGCGCTCATGTATTGCATGAGGGTTGAAAAAGCTGAAGCGCGTTAAAAAGTATGAACCAATTGCTTGGCTGACACCGGGGTTGTGCATGATAAATACTTTGTGTTAAGAAGACAGAGCATGACAAGACTATACGATTTTGAAGGGATAGCTTTCTTTAGCGTTGATATTTTGGAAGACATGATTGTTTGTTGGGATGCCTAAGTATTGATGTGTTTACGTCAAATTATAGACTATTGCTTTGAATCACTCGTGTCTTAATATTCATGCCATGATTAGATATATGATCAAGATTATGCTAGGTAGCATTCTACATCAAAATTATCTTTTTTATCATTTACCTACTCGAGAACGAGTAGGAATTAAGCTTGGGGATGCTGATACGTGATGTCTACTACGCAACTTTATTCTTGTAGACACGTGTTGGTCCTCCAAGCGTAGAGTTTTGTAGGACAATAGCAATTTTCCCTCAAGTGGATGACCTAAGGTTTATCAATCCGTGGGAGGCGTAGGTGAAGATGGTCTCTCTCAAACAACCCTACAACCAAATAGAAGAAATCTCTTGTGTCCCCAACACACCCAATACAATGGCAAAGTGTATAGGTGCACTAGTTCGGTGAAGAGATGGTGATACAAGTGTAATAATGATAGTAGATATTGATTTTTGTAATAGGAACAATAAAAAACAACAAGGTAGCAATTGATAAAATGGAGCACAAACGGTATTGCAATGCTTGAAAATGAGGCCTAGGGTCCGTACTTTCGCCAGTGCAATCTCTCAACAATGCTAATATAATTGGATCACATAACCATCCCTCAACATGCAACGAAGAACCACTCCAAAGTTCTTATCTAGCGGAGAACATAAGAATAAATTGTTTGTAGGGTACGAAACCACCTCAAACCTATTCTTTCCGATCAATCTATCCTAGAGTTCGTACTAAAATAACACCAAGCCATTCTTTCGGATCGATCTAACCAAGAGTTCGTACTAAAATAACACCAAAGCAAATTTAGGTTCATAATACTCAATCCAACAAAAAGAACCTCAAAGAGTGCCCCAAGATTTCTACCGGAGAAACAAAGATGAGAACGTGCATCAACCCCTGTGCATACAATAGCCCAATGTCACCTCGGGAATCTGCGAGTTGAGTGCCAAAACACATATCAAGTGAATCAATATGATATCCCATTATCACCACGAGTATTCATATGCAATACATATATCAAGTGCTCTAAAATCCATAAAAGTATTCAATCCAATAAAATGAAATCTCAAAGGGAAACCTCAATTCATCGTAACAAGATAGAGAGGGGAAAACACCATATGATCCAACTATATTAACAAATCCCGTGATACATCAAGATCGTGCCATCTCAAGAACACGAGAGAGAGAGAGAGAGATTAAACACATAGCTACTGGTACAAACCCTCAGCCCCGAGGGTGGACTACTCCCTCCTCACCATGGTGGCCACCAGGATGTGAAGATGGCCACCGGTGATGATTCCCCCCTCCGGAAGCTGATGTCGCTTGAAGCTACGTCGGTATTTCTCCAAAGAGGAAGGGATGATGCAGCACATCGGCGGTAGGTATTTCCCTCAGATGTGAAACCAAGGTTATCGAACCAATAGGAGAACCAAGCAACACAACGTAAACAACGCCTGCACACAAATAACAACTTCTCGCAACCCGACGTGTTAAAGGGGTTGTCAATCCCTTTCGGGGTATGGCGCCTCAAGATAGGCAAACGAACATGAGATAAATTTGTAATATATTGATAGATCGAACGCCAAATAAAATAAGTAAGAATAAATTGCAGCAAGGTATTTTTGAATTTTTGGTTTAATAGATCTGAAAATAAATGCAAAGGAAAATAGATCGCAAAGGAAAATAATATGAGAAAGAGACCCGGGGGCCGTAGGTTTCATTAGTGGCTTCTCTCGAGAAAAATAGCAAACGGTGGGTGAACAATTTACTATTGCGCAATTGATAGAACTTAAAATACTCATGACGATATCTGGGCAATGATCATTACATAGGCATCACGTGCAAGATTAGTAGACCGACTGTTGCCTGCATCTACTACTATTACTCCACACATCGACCGCTATCCAGCATGCATCTAGTGTATTAAGTTCATGGAGAAATGGAGTAATGAAATAAGAACAATGGCATGATGTAGACAAGATCTATCTATGTAGAGATAGACCCCATCGTTTTATCCTTAGTAGCAACGATACATACGTGTCGGTTCCCCTTCTGTCACTGGGATCAAGCACCATAAGATCGAACCCACTACAAAGCACCTCTTCCCATTGCAAGATAAATAGATCAAGTTGGCCAAACAAAACCCAAATATCGGAGAATAAATATGAGGATATAAGCAATCATGCATATAAGAGATCAAGGAAACTCAAATAACTTTCATGGATATAAAAAGATAGATCTGATCATAAACTCAAAGTTCATTGATCCCAACAAACACATCGCAAAAGAGTTACGTCATATGGATCTCCAAGAGACCATTGTATTGAGAATCAAGAGAGAGAGAGAGAGAGAGAGGAAGCCATCTAGCTACTAACTACGGACCCGAAGGTCTACAAAGAACTACTAACGCAATATCGGAGAGGCACCAATGGAGGTGGTGAACCCCATCTGAGATGGTGTCTAGATTGGATCTGGTGGTTCTAGACTCTGTGGCGACTGGATGAATATTTCGTCGACTCCCCTAGGGTTTCTGGAATATTGGGGTATTTATAGAGCAAAGAGGCGGTCCGGGAGGCACCCGAGGTGGGCACAACCCACCAGGGTGCGCATGGGCCTCCTGGCATGCCCTGGTGGGTTGTGCTCTCCTTAGAGCACCCCCCAGGCGCATCCAGGGCCCATTATGTTCCTTCTGGTCCAAAAAATCTCCGTAAAGTTTCGTTGCGCTTGGACTCCGTTTGATACTGATTTTATGCGATGTAAAAAACATGGAAAAAACAGCAACTGGTACGTGGCACAATGTCAATAGGTTAGTACCAAAAAATGATATAAAATGATTATAAAACATCCAAGATTGATAATATAACAACATGGAACAATAAAAAAATTATAGATACGTTGGATACGTATCAGCATCCCCAAGCTTAACTCCTACTCGTCCTCGAGTAGGTAAGTGATAAAAATAGAATTTTTGATGTGGAATACTGCCTAACATGTCATATCATATTCTTTCTTTATAGCATGGATATTTGGACTTTTGTATTGTTCAAAGCAATAGTCTAGTTTTGACATGATAATTTAAATACTCAAGCATATCAACAAGGAACCATGTCTTTCAAAATATCAACGCTAAAAAAGTTATCCCTAGCCCATCATGCTCAATCATTGATCCATTCATGAAACACACTTGCATATTTGCTACACCCAATACTCAAGTACAATCATATTGCCTCCTAGTTGGTGCTTTTATAAGAGAGGATGGAGACTCAAATTCAAAATAAAAATTCCATAAAGTAAAAGGAAGGCCCTTAGCAGAGGGAAGTAGGGATTTGTAGAGGTGCCTGTCGGTGTCAAAACCAGCGGATCTCGGGTAGGGGGTCCCAAACTGTGCGTCTAGGATCGATGGTAACAGGAGACGGGGGACACGATGTTTACCCAGGTTCAGGCCCTCTCTATGGAGGTAATACCCTACTTCTTGCTTGGTTAATATTGATGAATATGAGTATTACAAGAGTTGATCTACCACGAGATCGTAATGGCTAAACCCTATAAGCCTAGCCTGTATGACTATGGTAATGAATATATCCTTTCCGGACTAACCCCTCCGGTTTATATAGACATCGGGGAGGGAATCTAGGGTTACATAGAGTCGGTTACATAAGAAGGAATCTTCATAGTCGGTCGCCAAACGTGCCTTCCACGCCAAGGAGAGTCCAATCCGGACACAGGTACAGTCTTCGGCCTTCATGTCTTCACAGCCCATCAGTCCGGCCCATGGATAACAGGCCGGATGCCCGAGGACCCCTTAGTCCAGGACTCCCTCAGTAGCCCCCGAACCAGTCTTCAATAGCGAGGTGTTCGGCACACAAATTGTCTTCAGCATTGTAAGGAGGGTTCCTCCTTTAATGATCTCCAAGTGATGTATTCAGCCATCGGTTCAATGCCGCTCCCCTCGGCTTCTGCACGTTAAATAACTTCGTCTTCCACGTGTCAAGTGAAGGTGGAAGGTCAGGGTATTTTTGCAGATAACACCCCGTCCATGCAAGGAAGAGCACCTATTAAAGAGATTGGATCCTACATCCATTCGGCACCACGCAGAGGAAATCCCCGAAAACTGCTTAGGAGAAACCATTCCAGCATGGCTAGTGCCCCCAGCTCCTCCACCCGTTCCGGCCCAGAGAAAGGCTAGTGGGAGAGGTGTTCAGTGTCCCACAGTAAATTGACGAAGCTGCAGATGCAGGGATTTCTTACCCCCGCAGATCTAGTTTCTGTTCGAGCGGGGCTAGATTCCTTCAACGGTGAGATTCAAACAGAGAACTTCCCTAATCCATCCGGGGGAGAGCGAGTATGTTTTGTCCCCTACCTGCTAAGGGGCGTTGGATTTCCCATTCATCCGTTCCTCCGAGGGCTTCTGGAATACTATGGCCTCCAACTGCACAACTTCACCCCTGCCTCCATTCTGCACATTGCGGGTTACGTCGCTTTATGCGAACTATTCCTGGGTATCGAGGCTCATTTCGAGCTATGGAGGAAGTTGTTCTGTCTTGTCCCACGTAATCACGAGGGGTTAATATTTGAAGTGGGTGGAGCCGAAGTATGGCGTATCGCCGATACTGGATATCTATCCGGCACACCAAGGAAGGCACCAGAAGAATGGCCTTCCGAATGGTTCTATATTGAGGACGTCACGCTTCCTGACCCAGTTTGAAAGGGTGTTCCTAAATTTGCGAGCGTTCCGCTGAAGAAACGCCACAGTTGGCGTCCCCGGAGTCTTGAAGAGGATGACAATGCAGAAGTTTGCCAGCTTATGAGCAAGATAAAGACGCTCGCTCAGTCCGGACTCCAATAATCGGGGTAATGGTGACCTCCATAGTGCGAGGGGTTCAGCCGCTACAATACAGAGGGCTGCCCATGTGGCACTACAATGGAGAGGATGACGCCTCCCGCTATGGCCGGAAGGGTCCGGATACCCCTGCCGCTCTAGACAAAATATTGGCCGAGCTGTTTAAAGGGGAGGAAGAGGAGTTTCTTTGCATTAAGCGCAGAGATGGGTATTCTATGTATGATCCTCCCAGTTGGGTAAGCTTCGACCCCTCTATTCCACTCATTCCCCTTCCGGATTACTTTTGATAAATTTCAAGTCTGTTTGTTATGACAACACTGGCGGAAGGTCACCGAAGGACTTTATAGTCATGCCCCACAGCCGGAGATCCACAACCGGGAGCTAGATGCTGGGTTTGAAGAGGATCTGGATATATTCGTGGTGCTTGCGGAGGGAGTGTTTTACTAGACAAGCTATGACGGCACTGAAGTGGCCATCACCGCCGACTACCCTGGCCTTCTTCCTGCTTCACATGTAAATAATTAAGAAACACCTTCCCTAAAAGAGTGCTCTTATTCTACCTCACCCACCGCACTGTATCGTGCTTCACAGGGGAGACGTTCGGCGATTTCGAAGAGATCGGCTCCCGCGCCGGGCAAGCCTTCGAAGAGGAAGGCGGGTGAAGACACAACCAAGCCTTCATCGAGGAGGTATGGATAAATATGCTTTTCAACAGTCGCATCCGACTGTGACTCCTGTGTTTGTTTGGTTACAGGAAGAAGGTTCGCCGAACTGTGTCCGGGGACTCGGTCGATGGTGTCCCTAACAACCGGGATTTAGATCCAATCGGGGAGACTGGGGCTGGTGCAGGAACAGCGCCGGACTGCCCTTTGGCTGAGGGTTCGGAAAATATGTCCGTCACCAACTCGGAGGTAGAGAGTGCCATGAACCATCGGCGCTGCAGGGCTGTCTTGCGAGACCCCAAGTTCTCGAAGGAGGCTTTTAATGCCTTTAGCTCGGGCGACGCATACATCCGAGCTGCTCGAGATGGGCTTAGAAGAGCCATGAAGCAATATCTGACAGATGTGCAGGTAAGTTTTCTTTGTCAAAAAAGGATAACCATATGCCAGTAGCCCCCGAGACTGAAAGCAGTTGGCACAACTGATTTAAGGATCGTTGTACGACCAGGTCCTTACAGAGAAGAATTGCTTGCTAGCCCAGGAGCTGGAGCAGTGCCGGGCGCAGCTAAATGCTGCTACTACCGAACTGGAAAACGTCAAGAAGTCATCTTCTGGTAGTGTTCCCCTCCACCGAGGAACAATAATTATATACCAACTGTACTAATTCTGCTGTCGATCGCATAATAGGGTCATCTGATCAACTTCAAGAGAAGTTGAAGATCGCCCAAGAGGGAGAAAAAGAGGCGAAAAGGCAACACGCCGCAGGCGAGCGTGTGCTGACCCGCGTCAGAGACGAGAAAAACAAGCTATAGGATTCCAACACTACATTGGGTGAAGAATTGAAAGATGTTCGAGCCCAGCTAGCCGATTCCGTGAAGGAGAGCAAGAAGCCGCGGGGCGGCATATTCAGTATGTGTCCGAACTATTTTTAAAGTAGTTCAGAGATAAATGGGACTGGTATAGTCATGTTTGCAGGTATATTGACAGGCCGTCCTAAAGAGGAGGTGTCCGGATCATCGAGTGATCTGCTGCAAAGATTGTTGCAAGTGCACAAACATGCCCGGTCGGCCATGCAGAGCGTTGCCAAGGCCTTATGGCCCTCCGCCTTCCCTCCAGGAAGTATGGAGGAGCTTGTAGAGCTGTTCAAGGGAGCGCGGCGGCGTATCCGACTATGGAAGATATCGGCCTGCCGAGAGGGCACGTGAGAGGCCTGGGCCATGGTGAAAATGCGATATACCAGGATGGATCCAAATCACATGGCTCGGGTTGAACCGTTAGGGTCAAATGGGGAAGAAATTCCCATTAGTTTAGCATATGACCAAGTAGAGGTGGCCGCCAAATATTCCCAACAAGATTGTAAGTTAGACTGCCTGTTGGAAGGTGTAGAGGAGGAAGTGTTCGAGTCCAAGTGACTGTGTACTTTCCTCATTATGTGGAACTCTAGCTGAATTGTATATCATCTGTCATGGCAGACCTCATTGCTTCAACCTCCGGACCCGAAGGTGCGGAGTGTTTCCGAATACCGTCGCGGCTGAATAGGCCGGGGTATGCCTGGAAAACTAGGCGTAGGGGTCATAGTTGCTTGAATAGACAAGTTGTATCTGGCTAGCTATGTTATATTACATTGGTATCATAAGAAACATCTTCCAGAGAGAATAGTTCCGTTAAGGGTTCCTTTCCCTGGGTGTGCATGCATTTAATGTACATGTCCGAATTGTGATGCAAGCACCATGGTTTGTATAACTTCTGGGGGCGCACAATGGAGTGAGTTTAGAAAACATCTTTAATTCACCGACCGAATGTTCCCTTAAGAATGCTAGCTTACCCAGTCTAAGGTACACATCCGGATGACCCGGCAGTAACAATCGCAGAGGTGCCCCCTTTATGCCCTAGCCGAACTAATGGGAACGTAGGGCATAAGCACAAGAGCCAGGCAACCCAGCTTGGCCAAAACTTAAGTCATATCGATGCATATAGTGGCAAAGAAAAGGTACATATGGAAAAACTCATATGTGAGGAGCTTAATGCTCAAGGGATGACAAGAACCTTTGTCCAAGAAGCCCCCAGGTACAAGTGACATACATATTTAGAGATGTATGTGCCAATGGTGTGCGCTCTAGCCGTACCAAAGTGTTAAAGTGAGCAAGAAGAAAGTAATCGGAAAAGAGAGAAAAAATAATGGAAACTACAGGGGAGGAGGAGACGAACAAGGGGTTTGGCGCTAGGCATAGAATCTTCGAAGTCTGGCCGCATTCCAGGGGTTCCGCTTGAGGCGATTGTCTGATGCATCGCGAAGATGGTATGCTCCTCCGGTGAGAACTTCGTAAATTATGAAGGGACCCTCCCATTTGGGCTTGAGTTTGTCCTTTTTCTTCTCCGGCAGGCGCAGAACGAGTTCGCCAACGTTGTAAGTCTTGGTCCGTACTTCTCTGCTTTGATATCTTCGAGCCTGCTATTGGTAAAATGCTGAACGGGCTTTTGCGACATCGTGTTCCTCCTCCAGGGCATCTAGGCTGTCCTACCAATCAAGCTCGGCTTCTCTCTCTTCGTACATACGCACTCGAGGTGAGTCGTGTATAATATCGCAGGGCAATACGGCCTCTGTGCCATACACCATGAAGAAAGGTGTGTATCCGATAGTACGGTTGGGCGTGGTCCACAGCCCCCAGAGTACGGAGTCGAGCTCCTCAACCCAGTGCTTGTCTGATTCTTTCAAAGACCGCACTAGTCTGGGCTTAATGCCGCTCATAATAAGACTGTTGGCTCGTTTGACTTGACTGTTGGTTTGTGGGTGGTAGACGGAGGCGTAATTGAGTTTAATACCCAGATTAGTACACCAGGTTTTTACCTCGCCGGCTGTGAAATTAGAGCCGTTGTCGGTGATGATGCTGTGTGGGACACCATAACGGTGCACAACACTGGATATGAAGTCTATCATCGGGCCAGACTTAGCCGTTTTGATCAGTTTAGCCTCTATCCACTTAGTGAATTTGTCCACCATAACCAACAGATATTTTTTCTTATGGCTTCCCCCTTTAAGGGGTCCAACCATATCCAATCCCCAGACCGCGAAAGGCCAAGTGATGGGGATAGTCTGTAAGGCAATTGGGGGCATGTGGCTTTGGTTGGCGAACAGTTGGCATCCGACGCAGCGTTGGACCAGGTCCTGTGCGTCTCCTCGGGCTATTGGGTAATAAAGCCCAGTATGGAAGGCCTTGCTAACAAGAGCCCGAGTTGCAGCGTGGTGTCCACCGAGACCGGCGTGAATTTCCGCTAGAGGCTGCCGCCCCTCTTCTTCGGAGATACATCTTTGAAGTACTCCGGTGGTACTTTTCTGGTAGAGCTCTCCGTCGTGAACCTTGTAGGCCTTCGAGTGCCGGACAATGCGGCGAGCCTCATTCTAGTCTTTGGGGAGCTCCTTCCTATTAATGTAGGCCAAGAAAGGTTCGGTCCATGGAGAAATTACTGCCATATGAGATGGGCCGACGGTGTTACTTTGGTGGCTGAGCCCCCGATACTATTGGTGTGTTCGGGATTTGGAGTTGTATTTGGATCTGGAATATTGTTGTTGCCCTCCCCTTGCCACACCACAGATGGCTTGAAAAGCCTTTCGAGGAAGATGTTGGGTGGGACGGGGTCATGCTTAGCGCTGATGCGAGCAAGGACGTCCGCCGCTTGGTTACTTTCTCGGGCGACGTGATGAAATTCAAGCCCCTCGAAGTGAGCCGATATTTTTAATACGACATTACGATAAGCTGCCATCTTTGGATCTTTGGTGTCAAAGTCGCCGTTTGTTTGAGATATGGCGAGGTTCGAGTCCCCGCGCACCTCCAGGTGTTGTATGCCCATGGATACGGCCATCCGAAGACCATGCAGTAGGGCCTGATATTCGGCTGCGTTGTTAGAGTCTGTGTATAATATCTAGAGTACATACTGGACGACGTCTCTGGTGGGGGATGTTAACACGACTCCCGCTCCCAGCCCTGCCAACATTTTGGAGCCGTCAAAATACATAACCCAATTGGAATATGTGCCGTACTCTTTAGGGATTTCGGCCTTTGTCCATTCGGCGATGAAGTCAGCCAGTACATGGGATTTGATGGCTCGTCGTGGTTTGTATGTTATGTCGAATGGAAGTAGCTCTATGGCCCATTTGGCGATCCGTCCCGTGGCATCGCGGTTTTTTATTATGTCATTGAGCGGGACCTCAGAAGCCACCATGATTGAACACTCCTGGAAGTAGTGTCGTAGCTTGCGTGATGCCATGAAGACCGCGTATGCTATCTTTTGGTAGTGGGGGTACCGGGATTTGCATGGTATGAGGACAGTTGATACGTAGTATACTGGTTTTTGGAGCGGAAATTTGTGTCCGTCTTGTTCTCGTTCGATGACGAGCACGACGCTCACCACCTGATGTGTTGCCGATATGTATAACAACATGGTCTTGCTAGTGTTTGGTGCGGCCAGGATTGGGTTGCTTGCTAGGAGGGCCTTTATTTCCTCCAGTCCAGCAGTCACTGCGTCTGTCCATTCGAAGTTATCAGTGCGCCGTAAGAGGCGATAGAGTGGTAGAGCCTTTTCTCCTAATTTGGAGATAAAGCGGCTTAGCGCTGCTACGCATCCAGCTAGCTTTTGGACCTGTTTGAGGTCTGTTGGTGTAGCCAACTGTGACAGAGCTCGGATTTTAGCTGGATTTGCTTCGATTCCTCTATTGGAAACGATGAAGCCCAGCAGTTTTCCAGCGGGGACGCCAAAGACACATTTTTCCGGGTTGAGCTTAATGTCATACGCCCAGAGGTTGTCGAATGTAAGACGTAAGTCTTCTATTAGTGTTTCGACGTGCCTTGTTTGATGACAACGTCATCGACGTAAGCTTCTACTGTTTTGCCGATCTATTTCTCCAGGCATGTTTGAATCATGCGTTGGTATGTGGCGCCAGAGTTCTTGAGCCCAAAGGGCATGGTGTTGAAGCAGAATGGCCCCTATGGGGTGATAAATGCTGTTGGGGCTTGATCGGACTCCTTCATTTTGATTTGATGGTATCTGGAATATGCATCAAGGAAACACAGTGAGTCGTGTCCTACGGTGGTGTCGATGATTTGATCAATGCGGGGGAGGGGGAAGGGATCCTTAGGGAAAGCCTTGTTGAGGTCTTTGAAATCGACACACAGGCGCCCGGATTTGTCCTTCTTTGGTACCATCACCAGGTTTGCCAGCCAGTCCGGATGTTTGATTTCTCTGATGAATCCGGCCTCGATGAGTTTGGCCAGCTCCTCCCCCATGGCTTGTCACTTGGGTTCGGAAAAGCGCCGCAGTGTTTGCTTAACCGGTTTAAATCCCTTTAATATATTGAGGCTATGTTCGGCCAGCTCGCGTGGGATCCCTGGCATATCTGAAGGGTTCCAGGCAAATATGTCCCAGTTTTCGTTCAGGAATTCTCATAGTGCGGTGTCAACTATTGGGTTCAGTTGAGCTCCGATAGATGCTGTCTTCTTGGGGTCCGTCGGGTGGACCTGTAATTTGACTATTTCTTCTGCTGGTTTGAAGGATGTGGATTTAGGGCGTTTGTCGAGGATCACATCGTCCCCGTCCATTGGGGAGCGTAGTGCGGTTAATTCTTTGGCCGCGAGGGCTTCGGATAGCGCCTCTAGGGCCAAGGATGCAGTTTTGTTTTCAGCGCGGAGTGCTATCTTTGGATCACTAACGAGAGTGATTTGATACGTCTCCAACGTATCTATAATGTTTGATTGCTCCATGTTATATTATCTACTGTTTTGGATGTTTATGGGCTTTATTATACACTTTTATATCATTTTTGGGACTAACCTATTAACCCAGAGCCCAGTGCCAGTTTCTGTTTTTACCCTGTTTTAGGGTTTCGAAGAAAAGGAAAATCAAACGGAGCCCAATTGACCTGAAACTTCACGGAACTCATTTTTGGAACGAAAGAAGCCCAGAAGTCTTGGAGTGCACGTCAGGGGACCTTCGAGGAGGCCACGAGGTAGGGGGGAGCGCTCACCCCCTAGGGCGCGCCCTCCACCCTCGTGGGCCCCTCGTGGCCCCCCTGATGTACTTCTTCCGCCTATATATCTCCATATACCCTAAAAACATCGGGGAGCACAATAGATTGGGAATTCCGCCGCCAGAAGCCTCCGTAGCCACCGAAAGCCAATCTAGACCCGTTCCGGCACCCTGCCGGAGGGGAATCCCTCTCCGGTGGCCATCTTCATCATCCCGGTACTCTCCATGATGAGGAGGGAGTAGTTCTCCCTCGGGGCTGAGGGTATGTACCAGTAGCTATGTGTTTGATCTCTCTCTCTCTCTCGTGTTCTTGATTTGGCATGATCTTGATGTATCGCGAGCTTTGCTATTATAGTTGGATCTTATGTTTCTCCTCCCCCTCTACTCTCTTGTAATGGATTGAGTTTCCCCTTTGAAGTTATCTTATCGGATTGGGTCTTTAAAGATTTGAGAACACTTGATGTATGTCTTGTCGTGCATATCTGTGGTGACAATGGGATACCACGTGATTCACTTGATGTATGTTTTGGTGATCAACTTGCGGGTTCCGCCCATGAACCTATGCATAGGGGTTGGCACACGTTTTCGTCGTGATTCTCCGGTAGAAACTTTGGGGCACGCTTTGAGGTCCTATGTGTTGGTTGAATAGATGAATCTGAGATTGTGTGATGCATATCATATAATCATGCCCACGGATACTTGAGGTGACATTGGAGTATCTAGGTGACATTAGGGTTTTGGTTGATTTGTGTCTTAAGGTGTTATTCTAGTACGAACTCTAGAGCTGTTTGTGACACTTATAGGAATAGCCCAACGGATTGATTGGAAAGAATAACTTTGAGGTGGTTTCGTACCCTACCATAATCTCTTCGTTTGTTCTCTGCTATTAGTGACTTTGGAGTGACTCTTTGTTGCATGTTGAGGGGTAGTTATGTGATCCAATTATGTTAGTATTGTTGAGGGAACTTACACTAGCGAAAGTATGAACCCAAGGCCTTATTTCCACGCATTGCAATACCGTTTACGCTCACTTTTATCATTAGTTACCTTGCTGTTTTTATATTTTCAGATTACAAAAACTATTATCTACTATCCATATACCACTTGTATCACCATCTCTTCGCCGAACTACTGCACCTATACAATTTACCATTGTATTGGGTGTGTTGCGGACACAAGAGACTCTTTGTTATTTGGTTGCAGGGTTGCTTGAGAGAAACCATCTTCATCCTACGCCTCCTACGGATTGATAAACCTTAGGTCATCCACTTGAGGGAAATTTGCTACTGTCCTACAAACCTCTGCACTTGGAGGCCCAACAACGTCCACAAGAATAAGGTTGTTGTAACGCCCTCGATGCGGCTATATCTCCCACATGTCGAAGCACGACTTAGAGGCATAACCGCATTGAAAGCAATGTCGCAAGTGAGGTAATCTTCACACAACCCATGTAATACATAAGGGAAAGAGATACATAGTTGGCTTACAATCGCCACTTCACACAATTACATGAATTAAGCATTACATCAACCAGATACAATCAAGGTCCGACTACGGAACCAAAATAAAAGAAGACTACCCCAAATGCTACACAGATCCCCGATCGACCCCAACTGGGCTCCGCTACTGATCAAATAGACGAAACAACACAAAGGACAAGATCTTCAACAAGCTCCTCCTTGAGCTTGGTTGCGTCATCTGCACGGTTCAACGGCACCTGCAAGCTGGTTTTGGAAGTATCTGTGAGTCACGGGGACTCAGCAATCTCACACCCTCGCTATCAAGACTATTTAAGCTTATAGGAAAGGCAAAGGTATGATGTGGAGCCGCAGCAAGCAACTAGCATATATGGTGGCTAACATATTCGCAAAAGAGAGCGAGAAGAGAAGGCAAAAGCACGGTCGAACAACTATGATCAAGAAGTGATCCTAGAACAACCTACGTCAAGCATAACTCCAACACCGTGTTCACTTCCCGGACTCCGCCGAGAAGAGACCATCACGGTTACACACGCGGTTGATGTATTTTAATTAAGATCAACTTCAGGTTTTCTACAACAGGACATTAACAAATTCCCATCTGCCCATAACCGCGGGCACGGCTTTCAAAAGTTCAAATCCCTGCAGGGGGGTCCCAACTTAGCCCATCACAAGCTCTCACGGTCAACGAAGGATATTCCTTCTCCCGAGACATTCCGATCAAACTCGGCATCCCGGTTTTACAAGACATCCTCAACAATGGTAAAACAAGTCCAGCAACACCGCCCGAATGTGTCGACAAATCCCGATAGGAGCTGCACATATCTCGTTCTCAGGTCACACTCAGATGAACACTACGTACAACTAAAACCAACCCTCAAGTTTCCCCGAGGTGGCACTGCAAGTGGCTCTGTTTGGACCAACACTCAGAGGAGCACTGGCCCCGGGGGGGGGGGGGTTAAATAAAGATGAACCTTGGGATCCGGAAACCCAAGGGAAAAAGAGGCTAGGTGGCAAATGGTAAAACCAAGGTTGGGCATTGCTGGAGGAGTTTTATTCAAGGCGAACTGTCAAGGGGTTCCCATTATAACCCAACCGCGTAAGGAACGCAAAATCCGGGAACATAACACCGATATGACGGAAACTAGGGCGGCAAGAGTGGAACAAAACACTAGGCAAAAGGCCGAGCCTTTCCACCCTTTACCAAGTATATAGATGCATTAAGATAACAAGATAATATGGTGATATCCCGACAATAAACAATGTTCCAACAAGGAACAATCTCCAATCTTCACCTGCAACTAGCAACGCTATAAGTGGGGCTGAGCAAAGCGGTAACATAGCCAATCAATGGTTTGCTAGGACATGGTGGGTTAGAGGTTTGACATGGCAATTTGGGAGGCATGATAAGCAAGCGGTAGGCATCGTAGCATAGGCATAGCAAAAGAGCGAGCATCTAGCAAGCAAAGATAGAAGTGATCTCAAGGGTATGATCATCTTGCCTGCAAAGTTGTCAGAGTTGACTTGATCCTCATAAGCGAACTCAATGGGCTCCTCATTCACGAATTCGTCTCCCAGCTCTACCAAAACAAGACAACAAGCAAACGGAACACAATCAACCACGTGCAATGCTCAAACAACATGAAGCAAACATGGTATGATATGCGGGATGCGGTATTGCGATGCATATGCAAGATTTGACAAGGAATGATTGAACCTGGGCTCAACTTGGAAATCCAAGAGTGCCAATGGAACGGTGAGGTGATTTCGGTTGAAATCGATATAAAGATCACCGGAATCGGATGCACGGTTTGGAAATGGCAAGCAAAACAAATATGGCACCGGTCTGCGGTAATCAGCAAGTGACCAACTAAATGCATCAAGATAAATATGCTACAACACTCAAACATGACAACACAATACATGGCGGGGATCCATTCATGATGCTTGACAAAAGATGAACAATGAGCTACGGCTAATTCATCCATTAACAGGTTCAAACAAGCATGGCAAAAGTGCAAAAGATAACAGGTTTCCGACTTTGTGAAATTAACACAAGTATGGAATTTATCATCAGGAAGCACACTTTAGAGCATGAAAACTACAAGCTATAGGAACTTACATGGCAAAGCAAGGCATGACATGAAGCTACTCAAAGCACTTAACAAAAGTCCCTTAGTGACCTTGAGCCAAAAGGGATCATAAAATACAATTGCAAGCATGTGAACATGGCAAAAACTTAAACAGATCTTAGACTTGGTGAAAAACTGGAGCATGCAAATCAGTTAACGAGTAGGCATGTTTACGAGCTCGATGCCCTCACTACAGAGCATGGCATGACCAACTAAGCATACACCCATCAAGAATACATCGCATAGAAGCTAGACATGGCAAGAACAACAACATAGCATGCACGGATCAATAGCAGCATCCCCGGCAAAATCGCTAATCATGTCAACAATCTGCCAGGATTCACGATATAGCAAAAGTAGAGCTCGATTGACTCAAGCTAGGTTTCTCCGTAATTGTAAACAAAGACATGAATGGATAGAGCACCACAATGTTAACAAAACATCCTTACTGATAATCCTCAAAAGAGGCACGGATCACAAGGAAACAACATGAACATATGACATAACAACAAAATTAGGACAAGGACTTAGTGAAATTCTAAGTCCCTGAAATCAGCATTACCGATTACACTACTTTGCAAGCTTGTGCTAGTCACCACAAAGATCACAAAAATACATGTAAAGCATCTATGTAAATATGGCATGGCATATAACAAAACACATGTAGAGCTCAGGGTCATATCATGCACACATTAATCATGGCAAAAATGACAAAATGCCATTTGATGAAACATATCTGCCAAATTCACCACATAGCCCTCTTCCAACGGCATTTCGAGCATCAATATGAGCTCAAATGAAAATGATGCAATGAGATGAAATGATGTACTTGTCGAGACGAACATTTTGATATGCTACACGCATGAATTGGAGCTACGGATGCAGAGTTATGATGCGTTGAAAATGGGCATATGAATCTGGAAACTTCGGGGACTTAGTGGAATTTTACCTCCACGAAAGTCAACACGGGATGGAGAGAAGCGGGACGAAGAGATCCGGGACGGAGAAGGTGTTTGGATGGCCGGATTGGTGGATGTCATCCATCTTCTCCGGATCTGACCGGAGACGAACTCCGGCGAGACGAACTCCGGCGAGGGCGTCATGGGGCGGCGCGAGGACGAGGAGACACGCCGGAGGGAGGCGAGGTGATGGCCGGATGGCGCTGCGGTGATGGTCGGCGCCGGCGCGCGAGGAAACGGGTGGCGGCGGCGAGCGCGGATGGCGGTGGAGAAAATGAGGCGGCGGGACGCGGTGGAGCTCCGGTGATGCACGGCGACGCGGGGTCGGTGAAGGCGGTGGCGGCAAGGCGCGCTGCAGGCGGCGGTGGTCGGCGGCGAGCATGACGACCGAGGTGGCGGCAGCGAGGCAGCGGTGGACACCGGGCGCGGGCAGCGGCGCTGGGCCCGCGGGGGCCGAACGCGGGCCTGGCGGGCCTCGGCGGCGCGCGGGAGGACGGCGGTTGAGGTGGCGCTCGGCGATTGGGCGCGAGAGGCTGCGGTGATGATGTGTCGGCTTCTCATTGGCCGGAACGCGTGGCGGCTGGCGGCGGACATGTCCGGCCGGTGGTGGGGAGTTTTGTCCGGCGGCGCGAGGAGCGGGGCTAGGGTTTCATCTGCGCGAAAATTCGGGGAGAGCCACATATATATAGGCAGAGGGAGCTAGGAGAGTCCAAATGAGGTGCGGTTTGCGGCCACGCGATCATGATTGAACGATCGAGATGATGGAGGGGGTTTAGGTGGGTTTTGGGCCACTTTGGAAGGGTGTTGGGCTGCAACACACACGAGGCCTTTTCGGTCCCTCGGTTAACCGTTGGAGTATCAAACGAAGTCCAAATGGCACGAAACTTGACAGGCGGTCTACCGGTAGTAAACCAAGGCCGCATGACAAGTCTCGGTCCAATCCGAAAATGTTTAACATCCGCACACGAAAAGAGGTAGAAAGGGACACCGGGTGACATAGGAGCGCCGGATTGCAAAATGGATAACGGGGAAAATGCTCGGATGCATGAGATGAACATGTATGCAAATGAAATGCACATGATTACAATGATATAAGATGCATGACATGCAAGCAATGACAAGGCAACAACAGCAAATAACTGGACGACACCTGGCACATCGGTCTCAGGGAGTTACAACACTCCACCACTACGAGAGGATCTCGTCCCGAGATCTAGAATGGCACCGGAGGGAAAACGGAAGAGAAAGAGAAGAGGTAAAACTAAGTTTCTCCTTTGACAAACGAGAGAAAACAAAGAACCTTGAAAAGGTTAAGCCATTTCGAGAAAAGAATACAACGGAGATAAATGAAGTTGAAAGCACTCCGTTAGCAAAGAGGAACAAGGAAGAACAACTCTGGGCAGCACTCCAATTGAAAAGAGGTGCAAGGCTTGATAAGGCGAAAAGAACTTGAGCAAAAGGGCACACCACTCTGGTTAAATGGATAAAACCAAGAAAAAAACATGATCCAAGATGATGAGAGAAAAGAGCAACATCACAATGGCTCCGGAACAAAAGAATAGAAGATAGATAATTGAAATAAAAGAATGGAGAAGAAAATGCCATCTTATGCCACAAAAGAGCTTGAGAAGGCATCCTTAGGAGACGGGTCGAGCGGAGTTGTTGGAACACCAACAACGAAAAGAATACGCTTGATATGGTCTTATGGAATACATCTCAAATTATGAGGTGAAAACCTGCCACTCACGGGAAAAAGAATTGGATTGGTATGAACAAGGAGACGAGAAACTTATTTCACCGGGAGGATAAATGAAGAACTTGGGTCATTATAAGCACCATAAATAGCAAAATCCTTAGGGAAAGCTTTAGGTGAAATATAACCCAAGATAACTCCAATGAAGAGGTTGATGGATTTAAAATACCCCATTCTTAACAACCTGTGAATCATGAAACATGAACTCAAATTATCAAGAGTGGCATAATACCACCTCCAATGATAAGGTAAAAAGAATTGCACTCCGGATTGCGAGATGAAGAATACTTGAGCTCCTTAGCAAAGAATCTCGATGTAAACTTCGAGAAGGAATTAAATCCTTGATGAACCATCATGTAGAGTCTCCATGAAGAACTTCGTTAAACAAAAGAATGATCAACCGGAAGGAAAGAGAAGTTGAAAACACAAGGTGAATCCTTGTACCGATTTAGATGAATCTCCGTGGTGAAATAATTGAAAAAGGTTGGACCTCCGGGAAAAATAGAAGATGAAATAATTGAAATCAGGAATTTGATGAGCCTCTGGAATAGGGAATTGAGTTCACTCGATGAACCAAGAATAAGAATTACATTATGCTTATCCTTCTCCAATTAAATTGGTGACAAACAATGGATTTGGCATATTACTTATTCTCGTAGAAAAATTAAGAGAGATATAACATAAACTTGAGAATGTCTTCCACGAACCACCGGTAGGATTGGAACAACGAATAAATTGATATGATAACGAAGGAAAATAAATCTTGAATGAACCACCGTAAGAATTGAAAACGAACGAAGTAAAGGGGTGAATCACCGGTAAGAATTAGCAAATGAACGGAGATGCTTGCTAGGATTTAGATACATGAGAACGAATAGCTCATGGATTGATTAGAGAGTATTGAATGATGCACCAGTAAGATTTGGAGAATGATAGCTGAAAAGCTGAGAAATGAATAATATTTGAAAAGATGGCCTTCGGGGAAAAGAAATGGAAAAACAACTCATGAAATGCTCCGGATGGGTGAAAAGAATTCTCACAATCGAAAACAATTATAAGAGGATGGCTCGACTGGAATCACGAATCTCAAAGAGAATGGAGCAAGATTGAGAGAAAAATCTTCTTCATCTTCAAAATGCGAGAATGACGACGAGAAACACCACCATGAATCATTTAGGCACTCCGAAAGAATCAAAAGCGAAGAGATTGAGCCAACGATGAAAAGAGTTGGAAAGATCTTGGAGAAGGGCATTTGACTGATGATAACTCATTCTTACGTCAAACTTTGAGATGAATTTGAAAAGCTCCGGGAGAATAAGAAGAGTCAGGTAAGATCCTGGGAAAAGACCTGTGGGTTAGGGCCCACTCAAAAGAAACACCGTAGAAAAGGTCGCTTGGAAAATAGATAGCACTGGTTGAATCAAATGGCTTGAATGAGAGAATATCCTCGAAGGATCTTGAACGAATGCAGAGTGGAAAACACAAATCTTCGAGATATCTTGAGCACTCCGGAACAATAGAATAGCAAGAGGGGAAAATTAAGAGGTGCACCGGCATAAGAACACATTTGAAACGAGGAAAAGGATGTGATCAACAAAGCTTGACTTGAATCCACTGGAGAAGAAAAAGAATGAAGAATGATTAACTTGAGACTCCGTTAGCATCTTCATGAGTATCACCGGATAAGAATATTGACGGAAAAAGGACGGAGAGACTTCACAATAATAAAAGGATACTTGATAAAGAAATCCGAGTCCTCGAAAAAAAAGGGGGGGGGGGGGGGGGAAAAAACAAAGGCAACTTTGAGACGGATGAAACAAACACCGTTGAGAAGAACTGATACTTGATCTTGCGGATGTTGAAATGTTCGGATCCACTTGAAGAGAAAACACGCCGGTTGAAAAGGATTGACAGCACAATCTCGATGACCGAGAAGGATTAGTATTCACATCGGAGTATGAGAACACCATTTGGGGAAGGTATGGAATCAACACTTGAAATTGAAGTAACTCGAATACCACAACTCAAACAAAACAAAGGATTGGCTTGCAAAATAAGCTGAAACAAACATATGATAGAGATTTCGTCCGAAGTTTTCGTGGTGGGGCCTACACGGGCTCGATCGTACAACACCATCATGTACAAGGCAATGCACATGACATACGAAGCATCCCCGAGTCAGCATAGCCAAGGACTCTTTAAGACACAACGAGACCACTATAAAACCAACCGTGGATAGGCGGACCACAAGATGTCGAACCCCAATTTCATATCATACGTCTGTCGGAAAGATATCCTACGAGCTACTTGAATTCCCACCTATGAAACTCCCGAACCTTTCCGGTTATGCAATCAGGTGTTGGGGATATAGGGGAAGCATAATATCTCACCCAAACTAACAAATCCTACATCTAGCTGTATCCATCCTTCAACACATAACCAAGAAACCTTCGGAAATCATCTACCTCAACCTTCGAAAAGCATCCGTTATGCGAGTTATGGCAATACTCCCGAACTCCCGCCCAGTACTGGGTGGCGTCGAGGTTATCTCACCAACAACTGCATAAAAGAGTTTTTCGATGTCGGCGAACCTAAACTCAGGTATTCCAGAACTGCAACGATAAAATTGTGACGACAACACCTCGGAGCTCAACTCCCCGGGACACTGCCACAACCCCTAAATGTCAGGAGGCACCAAGAACAATGTTCTCATCACAAAACCATCGGAACGATTCCAAGATACCCGCGTGATCCTAAATTTTTTTTAGTGAAATCTGAGAAGAGAAGAGTCAAAACTCTACGTCAGGATGCCTTACCAGAGCGATGAACGGACTGGGGAGTAAAAAGAATTCCTAACTCTCTGATATATAATTCCTAAATGACTCAAAACATTTTTCTAGACTCAGCAACGCCAACGATTCGATCAAGCAGGGGGCTCCTAAGGTCGGGGAAGGCTCTGATTACCAACTTGTAACGCCCTCGATGCAGCTATATCTCCCATGTGTCGAAGCACGACTTAGAGGCATAACATCATTGAAAGCAATGTCGCAAGTGAGGTAATCTTCACACAACCCATGTAATACATAAGGGAAAGAGATACATAGTTGGCTTACAATCGCCACCTCACACAATTACATGAATAAAGCATTACATCAACCAGATACAATCAAGGTCCGACTACGGAACCAAAATAAAAGAAGACTACCCCAAATGCTACACAGATCCCCGATCGACCCCAACTGGGCTCCGCTACTGATCAACTAGACGAAACAACACAAAGGACAAGATCTTCAACGAGCTCCTCCTTGAGCTTGGTTGTGTCATCTGCACGGTTCAACGGCACTTGCAAGCTGGTTTTGGAAGTATCTGTGAGTCACGGGGACTCAGCAATCTCACACCCTCGCTATCAAGACTATTTAAGCTTATAGGAAAGGCAAAGGTATGATGTGGAGCTGTAACAAGCGACTAGCATATATGGTGGCTAACATATTCGCAAAAGAGAGCGAGAAGAGAAGGCAAAAGCACGGTCGAACAACTATGATCAAGAAGTGATCCTAGAACAACCTACGTTAAGCATAACTCCAACACCGTGTTCACTTCCCGGACTCCGCCGAGAAGAGACCATCACGGTTACACACGCGGTTGATGTATTTTAATTAAGATCAACTTCAGGTTTTCTACAACCGGACATTAACAAATTCCCATCTGCCCATAACCGCGGGCACGGCTTTCAAAAGTTCAAATCCCTGCAGGGGAGTCCCAACTTAGCCCATCACAAGCTCTCACGGTCAACGAAGGATATTCCTTCTCCCGAGACATTCTGATCAGACTCGGCATCCCGGTTTTACAAGACATCCTCGACAATGGTAAAACAAGTCCGGCAACACCGCCCGAATGTGCCGACAAATCCCGATAGGAGCTGCACATATCTCGTTCTTAGGGCACACTCAGATGAACACTACGTACAACTAAAACCAACCCTCAAGTTTCCCCGAGGTGGCGCTACAAGTGGCTCTGTTTGGACCAACACTCAGAGGAGCATTGGCCCCCGGGGGGGGGGGGGTTTAAATAAAGATGACCCTTGGGCTCCAGAAATCCAAGGGAAAAGAGGCTAGGTGGCAAATGGTAAAACCAAGGTTGGGCATTGCTGGAGGAGTTTTATTCAAGGCGAACTGTCAAGGGGTTCCCATTATAACCCAACCGTGTAAGGAACGCAAAATCCGGGAACATAACACCGATATGACGGAAACTAGGGCGGCAAGAGTGGAACAAAACACTAGGAAAAAGGCCGAGCCTTTCCACCCTTTACCAAGTATATAGATGCATTAAGATAACAAGATAATATGGTGATATCCCAACAATAAACAATGTTCCAACAAGGAACAATCTCCAATCTTCACCTGCAACTAGCAACGCTATAAGAGGGGCTGAGCAAAGCGGTAACATAGCCAATCAATGGTTTTCTAGGACATGGTGGGTTAGAGGTTTGACATGGCAATTTGGGAGGCATGATAAGCAAGCGGTAGGCATCGTAGCATAGGCATAGCAAAAGAGCGAGCATCTAGCAAGCAAAGATAGAAGTGATCTCGAGGGTATGATCATCTTGCCTGCAAAGTTGTCAGAGTTGACTTGATCCTCATAAGCGAATTCAACGGGCTCCTCATTCATGAATTCGTCTCCCGGGTCTACCAAAACAAGACAACAAGCAAACGGAACACAATCAACCACGTGCAATGCTCAAACAACATGAAGCAAACATGGTATGATATGCGGGATGCGGTATTGCGATGCATATGCAAGATTTGAAAAGGAATGATTGAACCTGGCCTCAACTTGGAAATCCAAGAGTGCCAATGGAAAGGTGAGGTGATTTCGGTTGAAATCGATATAAAGATCACTGGAATCGGATGCACGGTTTGGAAATGGCAAGCAAAACGAATATGGCACCGGTCTGTGATAATCAGCAAGTGACCAACTAAATGCATCAAGATAAATATGCTACAGCACTCAAACATGACAACACAATACATGGCAGGGATCCATTCATGATGCTTGACAAAAGATGAACACGTAGCTACGGCTAATTCATCCATTAACAGGTTCAAACAAGCATGGCAAAAGTGCAAAAGATAACAGGTTTCAGACTTTGTGAAATTAACACAAGTATGGAATTTATCATCAGGAAGCACACTTTAGAGCATGAAAACTACAAGCTACAGGAACTTAACATGGCAAAGCAAGGCATGGCATGAAGATACTCAAAGCACTTAACAAAAGTCCCTTAGTGACCTTGAGCCAAAAGGGATCAGAAAATACAATTGCAAGCATGTGAACATGGCAAAAACTTAAACAGATCTCAGACTTAGTGAAAAACTGGAGCATGCAAATCAGTTAACGAGTAGGCATGTTTATGAGCTCGATGCCCTCACTACAGAGCATGGCATGACCAACTAAGCATACACCCATCAAGAATACATCGCATAGAAGCTAGACATGGCAAGAACAACAACATAGCATGCACGGATCAATAGCAAGATCCTCAGCAAAATCGCTAATCATGTCAACAATCTGCCAGGATTCACAATATAGCAAAAGTAGAGCTCAATTGACTCAAGCTAGGGTGCTCCATAATTGCAAACAAAGACATGGATGAATAGAGCACCACAATGTTAACAAAACATCCTTACTGATCATCCTCAAAAGAGGCACGGATCACAAGGAAACAACATGAACATATGGCATAACAACAAAATCAGGACAAGGACTTAGTGAAATTCTAAGTCCCTGAAATCAGCATTACCGATTACGCTACTTTGCAAGCTTGTGCTAGTCACCACAAAGATCACAAAAATACATGGAAGTACCTCTGTAAAGATGGCATGGCATATAACAAAACACAGTAGAGCTCAGGGTCATATCATGCAGACATTAATCATGGCAAAAATGACAAAATGTCATTTGATGAAACATATCTGCCAAATTCACCACATAGCCCTCTTCCAACGGCATTTCGGGCATCAAGATGAGCTCAAATGAAAATTATGCAATGAGATGAAATGATGTACTCGTCGAGACAAACATTTTGATATGCTACACGCATGAATCGGAGCTACAGATGTAGAGTTACGATGCGTTGAAAATGGGCATATGAATCTGGAAACTTCGGGGACTTAGTGGAATTTTACCTCCGCGAAAGTCAACGTGGGACGGAGAGAAGCGGGACGAAGAGATCCGGGACAGAGACGGTGTTTGGATGGCGGGATTGGTGGATCTCATCCATCTTCTCCGGATCTGACCGGAGAGGAACTCCGGCGAGACGAACTCCGGCGAGGGCGTCATGGGGCGACGCGAGGATGAGGCGACTGTTGGAAATATGCCCTAGAGGCAATAATAAATTAGTTATTATTATTATATTTCATTGTTCATGATAATCGTTTATTATCCATACTAGAATTGTATTGATAGGAAACTCAGATACATGTGTGGATACATAGACAACACCATGTCCCTAGTAAGCCTCTAGTTGACTAGCTCGTTGATCAATAGATGGTTACGGTTTCCTGACCATGGACATTGGATGTCGTTGATAACGGGATCACATCATTAGGAGAATGATGTGATGGACAAGACCCAATCCTAAGCCTAGCACAAGATCGTGTAGTTCATTTGCTAAAGCTTTTCTAATGTCAAGTATCATTTCCTTAGACCATGAGATTGTGCAACTCCCGGATACCGTAGGATTGCTTTGGGTGTGCCAAATGTCACAATGTAACTGGTTGGCTATAAAGGTACACTACAGGTATCTCTGAAAGTGTCTGTTGGGTTGGCACGAATCGAGACTGGGATTTGTCACTCCGTGTAAACGGAGAGGTATCTCTGGGCCCACTCGGTAGGACATCATCATAATGTGCACAATGTGACCAAGGAGTTGATCACGGGATGATGTGTTATGGAATGAGTAAAGAGACTTGCCGGTAACGAGATTGAACAAGGTATCAGGATACCGACGATCGAATCTCGGGAAAGTACAATACCGCTGGACAAAGGGAATTGTATACGGGATTGATTGAATCCTTGACATCGTGGTTCATCCGATAAGAGCATCATGGAGCATGTGGGAGCCAACATGGGTATCCAGATCCCGCTATTGGTTATTGACCGGAGAGTTGTCTCGGCCATGTCTGCATGACTCCCGAGCTCGTAGGGTCTACACACTTAAGGTTCGATGACGCTAGGGTTATAGGGAAAGTATGTCCATGGTAACCGAATGTTGTTCGGAGTCCCGGATGAGATCCTAGACGTCACAAGGAGTTCCGGAATGGTCCGGAGGTAAAGATTGATATATAGGAAGTATGGTTTTGGCCACCGGAAGTGTTCCGGGTATCACCGGTAGTGTACCGGGACCACCAGGTGGGGCCACCAGCCCCGGAGGCCTACATGGGCCAATAGTGGGAAGGGACCAGCCCCTAGGTGGGCTGGGGCGCCTCCCACCAAGGCCCAAGGCGCCTCCTAGAGGGGAGGGGGCAAACCCTAGGGCAGATGGGCCTTAAGGCCCACCCTAGGTGCGCCTCCTCTCTCTCCCCCTTGGCCGCAACCCTAGATGGGCTTTGGGGCTGCCGCCACCCCTAGGGAGGGAACCCTAGATGGGGGTGCAGCCCCTCCCCTTCCCCTATATATACTTGAGGTATTAGGGGCTGCAACACACACGAGATCATCTCCCTCTTGGCGCAGCCCTACCTCTGTCCCTCCTCGTCTCTCGTAGTGCTTGGCGAAGCCCTGCTGGAGTTCGGCGCTCCTCCACCACAACCACGCCGTCATGCTGCTGCTGGACGGAGTCTTCCCCAACCTCTCCTTCTCCCCTTGTTGGATCAAGGCGTAGGTGATGTCACCGGGCTGCACGTGTGTTGAACGCGGAGGCGCCGTGGTTCGGCGTCTAGATCGGAATCAACCGCGATCTGAATCGCTACGAGTACGAATCCTTCATACGCGTTCTTGCAACGCTTCCGCTTAGCGATCTACAAGGGTATGTAGATGCACTCTCCTTCCCCTCGTTGCTAGATTACTCCATAGATTGATCTTGGTGATGCGTAGAAAATTTTAAATTTCTGCTACGATCCCCAACAGCGACACGCCGAAGGGAGGCGAGGCGATGGCCGGACGGTGCTGCGGTGATGGTCGGTGCCGGCGCGCGAGGAAACAGGTGGCGACAGCGAGCGTGGATGGTGGCGGAGAAAACGAGGCGGCGGGACGCGGTGGAGCTCCGGTGATGCACGGCGACGCGGGGTCGGTGAAGGCGGCGGCGGGAAGGTGCGCGGCAGGAGGCGGTGGTCGGCGGCGAGGCGGCGGTGGACACCGGGCGCGGGCGGCGGCGCTGGGCCCGCGGGGGCCGAACGCGGGCCTGGCGGGCCTCGGCGGCGCGCGGGAGGACGGCGGCTGAGGTGGCGCTCGGCGATTGGGTGCGAGAGGCTGCGGTGATGATGTGTCGGCTTCTCATTGGCCGGAACGCGTGGCGGCTGGCGGCGGACATGTCCGGCCGGTGGTGGGGAGTTTTGTCCGGCGGCGCGAGGAGCGGGGCTAGGGTTTCATCTGCGTGAAAATTCGGGGAGAGCCACATATATATAGGTAGAGGGATCTAGGAGAGTCCAAATGAGGTGCGGTTTGCGGCCACCGATCGTGATCGAACGACCGAGATGATGGAGGGGGTTTAGGTGGGTTTTGGGCCACTTTGTAAGGGTGTTGGGCTGCAACACACACGAGGCCTTTTTGGTCCCTCGGTTAACCGTTGGAGTATCAAACGAAGTCCAAATGGCACAAAACTTGACAGGCGGTCTACCGGTAGTAAACCAAGGCTGCATGACAAGTCTCGGTCCAATCCAAAAACGTTTAACATCTGCACACGAAAAGAGGTAGAAAGGGACACCGGGTGACATAGGAGCGCCGGATTTCAAAACGGACAACGGGGAAAATGCTCGGATGCATGAGAGGAACATGTATGCAAATGAAATGCACATGATGACAATGATATAAGATGCATGACACGCAAGCAATGATAAGGCAAAAACAACAAATAACTGGACGACACCTGGCACATCGGTCTCGGGGCGTTACGTGTAGTAGACATCAAGCTCTTTTCTGGCGCCGTTGCCGGGGAGGTGAGTGCTTGAAGGTATATCTTTAGATCTTGGAATCGAATCTTTTTGTTTCTTGTTTTAGCACTAGTTTAGTTTATAAAAGAAAACTACAAAAAATGGAGTTAAGTTTGCCTCATACGCTTCATCTTTTTAATATCTTTCGTGAGTATGATGGAAAGGAAAATTGTGCTGAAGTGTTAGAAGAAGAATGCATTAAAATGTTTGGCACTAAATATTTGAATGATGAGCATGACTGCAATGTTGTTAGTATGAATTCCTTGAATATCCATGATACTAATGATATGCAAAGCCACAAGCTTGGGGAAGCTATGTTTGATGAAGATGATATTTTTTGTCCCCCAAGTTTTGATGAGCATATTTATTATGATGAAAGCATGCCTCCTATTTATGATGATTATGTTGATGAAAGTGGATTTGGAGAGGTCATGACTTTATTTTGTGATGAACCACTATTCTGGAAGAGGTTCCAATTGATTATGAGAACAAAGTTGCTATCTATGATGATTATTGTGATGATTTTAGTTTTCAATTGGATTATGCCTCACATGATAATTATTTTGTTGAGTTTGCTCCCACTATTATTCATGAGAAGAATTTTGCTTATGTGGAGAGTAATAAAATTTCTATGCTTGTAGATCATGAAAAGAATGCTTTAGGTGCTGGTTATATTGTTGAATTCATTCATGATGCTACTGAAAATTATTATGAGGGAGGAATATATTCTTATAGGAATTGCAATAATATCAAGTTTCCTCTCTATGTGCTTAAAGTTTTGAAGTTATGCTTGTTCTACCTTCCTATGCAAGTTGATTATTGTTCCCATAAGTTGTTTGCTCACAAAATCCCTATGCATAGGAAGTGGGTTAGACTTAAATGTGTTAGTCATATTCTTCATGATGCTCTCTTTATGCTTGAATTCTTATCCTTTAATTGAGCATCATTGAAATCATCATGCCTAGCTAGGGGCATTAAACGATAGCGCTTGTTGGGAGGCAACCCAATTTTATTTTAGTTCCTTGATTTTTGTTCCTGTTTAGTAATAAATAATTCATCTAGACTCTGTTTATATGTGGTTTTATGCTTTTAATTAGTGTTTGTGCCAATTAGAACCTTTGGGAAGATTTGGGGAAAGTCTTGTTGATCATGCTGTAAAAAACAGAAACTTTAGCGCTCACGAGAATTGCTCCCATTTTTATTTGGAGAGTGCTATTTAGTTAATTATTTTTGCAGATGATTAATAGATAAATTCCTCAGGTCCATAAATTTATTTGAGAATTTTATGAGTTCCATAAGTACACGTTTGATCCAGATTACTACAAACTGTTCTGTTTTTGACAGATTCTGTTTTTCATGTGTTGTTTACTTATTTTGATGAATCTATGGCTAGTAAAAGAGTTTATAAACCATAGAGAAGCTAGAATACAGTAGGTTTAACACCAATATAAATAAAGAATGATTTCATTACAGTACCTTGAAGTTGTGATTTATTTTCTTATACTAACGGAGCTTACGAGTTTTCTGTTAAGTTTTGTGTTGTGAAGTTTTCAAGTTTTGGGTAAGGATTCGGTGGACTATGTAATAAGGAGTGGCAAGAGCCTAAGCTTGGGGATGCCCAAGGCACCCAAAGGTAATATTAAAGGACAACCAAAAGCCTAAGCTTGGGGATGCCCTGAAAGGCATCCCCTCTTTCGTCTTCGTTCATCGGTAACTTTACTTGGAGCTATATTTTTATTCGCCACATGATATGTGTTTTGCTTGGAGCGTCAATTTATTTTGGTAGGATTTGATTGCTTTTATTTATAACAATATTTTGCATCTTTTATTTCAATAAAAGTGGCATTGATATCCTTTACTATGCCTATTTTAGAAGTCCACATGTTGCTGTTCGAAAACAGAAAGTTTACCGCTGTTGCAATAATTCCCTAGAAAAGTCATAATGTGACAAAATGTTGAAACCTTTTGCATATTAAGATCTGATAAATTTACTACAGTGGGAATTTTCATTCATAATTTTTGGATCTAGGGAAGTATGGATGTTGCTGCATTCTTTACAGACTGTCCTGTTTAGGCAGATTGCTGTTATGTTTGCATATGTTTGCTTCTTTAATGATTCTATTTGAGGATAGGACTATTAAATATGCAAATGCATTTAGTATGCAATGTTGAATAATAATTTTAGTGATTTGCTACAGTAGAGTATGATAAGGTTTTTGCAATGGTTTATACTAACTTATCTCACGAGTCCTTGTTGAGTTTTGTGTGGATGAAGCTTTTGAGATTTAGAGAGGCCGTGATATGAGGGGAATTAAGGAGACACAAAAGATCAAGCTTGGGGATGCCCAAGGCACCCCAATATAATATTTCAAGAAGTCTCAAGCGTCTAAGCTTGGGGATGCCCCGGTTGGCATCCCACCTTTCTTCTTCAACAACTATCGCTTAGTATCGGTTGATCCTAAGTTTTTGCTTCTTCACATGATGTTTGATATTCTTAGATGTCATTTTATTTTGCTTTGCTTGATGTTTGAATAAAATACCAAGATCTGAAATTATTAAATGTTAGAGAGTCTTCACATAGTTGCATAATTATTCAACTACTCATTGATCTTCACTTACATCTTTCGGAGTAGTTTGTCGATGCTCTAGTGCTTCACTTATATCTTTTACAGCACGGTGGTAGTTTTATTTTGAAGAAATAGATGAAATCTCATGCTTCACTTAGATTATTTTGAGAGTCTTAAATAGCATGGTAATTTGCTTAAAATCCCAATATGCTAGGTATCCAAGATTAGTAAAATTTTCTTATGAGTGTTTTGAATACTAAGAGAAGTTTGATGCTTGATGATTGTCTTGAGATATGGAGGTAATAATATCAAAGTCGTGCTAGTTGAGTAGTTGTGAATTTGAGAAATACTTGTGTTGAAGTTTGTGATTCCCATAGCATGCACGTATGGTGAACCGTTATGTGATGAAGTCGGAGCATGATTTATTTATTGATTGTGTTCCTTATGAGTGGCGGTCGAGGACGAGCGATGGTCTTTTCCTACCAATCTATCCCCCTCGGAGCATGCGCGTAGTACTTTGTTTCAATAACTAATAATTTTTTGCAATAAGTATGTGAGTTCTTTATGACTAATGTTGAGTCCATGGATTATACGCACTCTCACCCTTCCACCATTGCTAGCCTCTCTAGTACCGCACAACTTTCGCCGGTGCCATAAACCCACCATATACCTTCCTCAAAACAGCCACCATACCTACCTATAATGGCATTTCCATAGCCATTCCGAGATATATTGCCATGCAACTTTCCACCGTTCCGTTTATTATGACACGCCTCATCATTGTCATATTGCTTTGCATGATCATGTAGTTGACATCGTATTTGTGGCAAAGCCACCATTCATAATTCTTTCATACATGTCACTCATGCATCATTGCGCATCCCGGTACACCGCCGGAGGCATTCATATAGAGTCATATCTTGTTCTAAGTATCAAGTTGTAATTCTTGAGTTGTAAGTAAATAAAAGTGTGATGATCATCATTATTAGAGCATTGTCCCAGTGAGGAAAGGATGATGGAGACTATGATTACCCCACAAGTCGGGATGAGACTCCGGACGAAAAATAAATAAATAAAAGAGGCCATAAAAAAGGAGAAAAGGCCCAAATAAAAAAATAAAAATAAAAAAATGAGAGAAAAAGAGAGAAGGGGCAATGCTACTATCCTTTTACCACACTTGTGCTTCAAAGTAGCACCATGATCTTCATGATAGAGAGTCTCCTATGTTGTCACTTTCATATACTAGTGGGAATCTTTCATTATAGAACTTGGCTTGTATATTCCAATGATGGGCTTCCTCAAAATGCCCTAGGTCTTCGTGAGCAAGCGAGTTGGATTCACACCCACTAGTTTCTTTTGTTGAGCTTTAATACATTTATAGCTCTAGTGCATCTGTTGCATGACAATCCCTACTCACTCACATTGATATCTATTGATGGGCATCTCCATAGCCCGTTGATACGCCTAATTGATGTGAGACTATCTTCTCCCTTTTTGTCTTCTCCACAACCACCACTCTATTCCACCTATAGTGCTATATCCATGGCTCACGCTCATGTATTGCGTGAAGATTGAAAAAGTTTGAGAACATCAAAAGTATGAAACAATTGCTTGGCTTGTCATCGGGGTTGTCCATGATTTAAATATGTTGTGTGGTGAAGATGGAGCATAGCCAGACTATATGATTTTGTAGGGATAACTTTCTTTGGCCATGTTATTTTGAGAAGACATGATTGCTTAGTTAGTATGCTTGAAGTATCATTATTTTTATGTCAATATTAAACTTTTGTCTTGAATCTTTCGGATCTGAATATGCATGCCACAATTAAGAAGAATTACATTGAAATTATGCCAAGTAGCATTCCACATCAAAAATTCTGTTTTTATCATTTACCTACTCGAGGACAAGCAGGAATTAAGCTTGGGGTTGCTGATACGTCTCCAACGTATCAATAATTTTTGATTGCTCCATGCTATATTATCTACTGTTTTGGATGTTTATGGGCTTTATTATACACTTTTATATCATTTTTGGGACTAACCTATTAACCCAGAGCCCAGTGCCAGTTTCTGTTTTTACCCTGTCTAGGGTTTCGAAGAAAAGGAAAATCAAACGGAGCCCAATTGACCCGAAACTTCACGGAACTCATTTATGGAAGGAAAGAAGCCCAGAAGTCTTGGAGTGCACGTCAGGGGACCTCTGAGGAGGCCACGAGGTAGGGGGGCGTGCTCACCCCCCTAGGGCGCGCCCTCCACCCTCGTGGGCCCCTCGTGACCCCCCTGGCGTACTTCTTCCGCCTATATATCTCCATATACCCTAAAAACATCAGGGAGCACAATAGATCGGGAGTTCCGCCGCCAGAAGCCTCCGTTGCCACAGAAAGCCAATCTAGACCCGTTCCGGCACCCTGCCGGAGGGGGAATCCCTCTCCGGTGGCCATCTTCATCATCCCGGTGCTCTCCATGACGAGGAGGGAGTAGTTCTCCCTCGGGGCTGATGGTATGTACCAGTAGCTATGTGTTTGATCTCTCTCTCTCTTGTGTTCTTGATTTGGCACGATCTTGATGTATCGCGAGCTTTGCTATTATAGTTGGATCTTATGTTTATCCTCCCCCTCTACTCTCTTGTAATGGATTGAGTTTCCCCTTTGAAGTTATCTTATCGGATTGAGTATTTAAAGATTTGAGAACACTTGATGTATGTCTTGCCGTGCGTATCTGTGGTGACAATGGGATACCACGTGATTCACTTGATGTATGTTTTG
This sequence comes from Triticum urartu, assembly GCF_003073215.2. Taxonomy (NCBI): domain Eukaryota; kingdom Viridiplantae; phylum Streptophyta; class Magnoliopsida; order Poales; family Poaceae; genus Triticum; species Triticum urartu. Next base: position 29,108,336 of record NC_053026.1, read on the forward strand.
GTGATCAACTTGCGGGTTCCACCCATGAACCTATGCATAGGGGTTGGCACACGTTTTCGTCGTGATTCTCTGGTAGAAACTTTGGGGCACTCTTTGAGGTCCTATGTGTTGGTTGAATAGATGAATCTGAGATTGTGTGATGCATATCGTATAATCATGCCAACGGATACTTGAGGTGACATTGGAGTATCTAGGTGACATTAGGGTTTTGGTTGATTTGTGTTTTAAGGTGTTATTCTAGTACGAACTCTAGAGCTGTTTGTGACACTTATAGGAATAGCCCAACGGATTGATTGGAAAGAATAACTTTGAGGTGGTTTCATACCCTACCATAATCTCTTCGTTCGTTCTCCGCTATTAGTGAATTTGGAGTGACTCTTTGTTGCATGTAGAGGGATAGTTATGTGATCCAATTATGCTAGTATTGTTGAGGGAACTTACACTAGCGAAAGTATGAACCCTAGGCCTTATTTCCACGCATTGCAATACCGTTTACACTCACTTTTATCATTAGTTACCTTGCTGTTTTTATATTTTCAGATTACAAAAACTATTATCTACTATCCATATACCACTTGTATCACCATCTCTTCACCGAACTAGTGCACCTATACAATTTACCATTGTATTGGGTGTGTTGGGGACACAAGACTCTTTGTTATTTGGTTGCAGGGTTGCTTGAGAGAGACCATCTTCATCCTACGCCTCCTACGGATTGATAAACCTTAGGTCATCCACTTGAGGGAAATTTGCTACTGTCCTACAAACCTCTGCACTTGGAGGCCCAACAACGTCTACAAGAAGAAGGTTATGTAGTAGACATCATGATTATACCATTTGGTCCGGGCATTTTGAGCTTCATATACCCATAATGGGGTATGGCCTAAAGCGTGTAAAAGTATCCGCCCCAACAGGGCGTGATATCCGCTGCTGAAAGGGGCCACTTGGAAAGTTATTTCTTCGGACTGATAGTTCTCCGGCGTGCCGAATACTACGTCAAGTGTGATTTTGCCCCCCCCCCCACCACACCTCCCGACTGGGAATAATTCCTCGGAAGGTTGTGTTACTTTGCTTGATGCGGCTCCTGTCTATTTCCATTTTATGGAGTGTGTCCTCATGAATGAGGTTTAGTCCGCTGCCGCCATCCATGAGGACCTTGGTAAGTCGAAACCCGTCCACGATGGGACAGAGGACTAACGCGGCTAGCGCTCGTACTGTTCTGTACTTTGGTTCATCACCGGCGTTGAATGTTATAGCCGTGTCGTTCCAGGGGTTTATTTCAGCAATTTGGCAGACTTCGGTGAGCTCGCGAAGCGCCCTTTTGTGCTTGTTGTTTGAACCGAATGTCTCAAAGACCATCAATACTATTGAGTTATCGTCCTCTGGGGGATGTCGTTCTGGGTCGTCCTTGATAAGGATGTCCTTGCCGCTCTTGGCTATCTGTCGTAGTATCCAACATGCTCTAAGGCTGTGGGTTGCCACGGTATCTGGTGTTGTATGTATTTTGCATGGGCCATCGAGCCACCCCATCAGAATGGTGCTGTGCCGCATATCGGTTTTGGGTTTCTTGACTGTTGGACTGGGCGTGCCACGAGGGTGCGCCCTTTTCGCCTGTAGGGAGAGTTGAGTTGGGACTGACGGTTCCCAGCGAGCTGCCTGAGTTTTCCAGGTGCTCTCCACCGCTCTATACTTTTGTAGGATGGTTGCTAAGTCAGTGAATTTCTGTATGCGGCGGCGATTGATGGCGTTGAGGATTCTTCGTCCGCGCAATTGTGGCAGAATGCTGATATTGCGTCCTCGTCACGGCAATCTTTTACCTTGTCTTTGACAAGGAGGAATCTGGCCCAGAAGTGGTGGACCGTTTCCTGAGGCTGATATTTTATGCTCATGAGAGCGTCTATGTCCGGGTGGGTGGGTGGAATTAAATCCGAACCCCGACCTGACCGATTATCCGGAGTTTGAGGGCTTAACAGTCCGGGTTCCGGAATATCTTCTGATTGTTTAGGACCACCGTCCGATGCTATGTTCGGAGGGCTGGTCGCATCCTTTCGCGGGTGAGTATCCGGCTCTTCCTGATCGGCGATCCGGACATTCAGTATAGAGGAAGACTCGCCGTCCTGCTCCACGACTACCGCAATCTGGTGGGTGACCGGTAGGGTCTCGATTTCTCCTCGATCGGTTTTAGGACCGATCCGATCATAGTCTGTGGCTATTACCAAAGCGGCGATGTGATCTAGGAGTTCGTTCAAAGACGAAAACTCTGTCGGATCCATCTGCTTGGAGTGCTCGGAGTTGACGCGAAGGGGGTTTTCGATGGCCCGAGAGGTCATCGTCGGCTCAACAGCCGAACGGGCGATCATAGTAAAGCCGCCAAGCCGGAGGGTTTGGCCTGGGGCCAGAGCTCCCTCGGAGGTGATGTTGTCTTTAAGGACAAGGCGAGCCATCGAGCCTTTCATCGACGACACAGTGGAACTCTCAATGAAAGCACCAATGTCGGTGTCAAAACCAGCGGATCTCGGGTAGGGGGTCCCGAACTGTGCGTCTAGGATTGATGGTAACAGGAGACAGGGGACACGATGTTTACCCAGGTTCGGGCCCTCTCTATGGAGGTAATACCCTACTTCCTGCTTGATTGATCTTGATGAATATGAGTATTACAAGAGTTGATCTACCACGAGATCGTAATGGCTAAACCCTATAAGCCTAGCCTATATGACTATGGTAATGAATATATCCTTTCCGGACTAACCCCTCCGGTTTATATAGACACCGGGGAGGGAATCTAGGGTTACATAGAGTCGGTTACATAAAAAGGAATCTTCATAGTCGATCGCCAAACGTGCCTTCCACGCCAAGGAGAGTCCAATCAGGACACAGGTACAGTCTTCGGCCTTCATGTCTTCACAGCTCATCAGTCCAGCCCATGGATAACAGGCCGGACGCCTGAGGACCCCTTAGTCCAGGACTCCCTCAGTGCCAGAGCTCAAATCGAAAAAATTAGATATAAAAACATTTTGGGAGGTGTATCCTTCCCACCAATGAAACCGACTTAGAGTTCCCAACACTTTCCTTGCTAGATATATCATAGACGGTTCCCAAACAGAAAATAAAGTTTATTCCTTTTTCCACCATACTTTCACTTTCCATGGCTAACCGTATGCACGGGTGCCTTCCATACCAACACTTTCCAAGGAATTTATTATTTGATAACATAAAGTAAATTCATTTTTCATTTCTGGATTGGGCATCCCTAATACCTTTGCCTTACTCTCGTGCAATGACAAGTGAATAAACACTCATTGTGAGAATAACACATCTAGCATGGAAAATATTAGCCACCCCTCACCGCTCCGCGAGCGAAATGAACACACAAAAGAGAAGTTTATTTTGAAAATTAGAGATGGCACATGCAAATTTGCTTAGTACGTCGAAAGAATACCCATATAGGTAGATATAGTGGACTCATGTGGCAAAACTGGTTTAAAGGTTTTTGGATGCATAAGTAGAGATCATACTTAGTGCAAAATGAAGGCTAGCAAAAGATTGAGAAGCGACCAACCAAGAAATGGATATTCTCATAAGAAAGCATTAAGCATAATTAACACCAAATAATGCACCATAAGTAGGATATAATTTAATTGCATGACTATTGACTTTCGTGCTTGCATAGGGAATCACAAACCTTAACACGAATATTCTTACTAAAGCATAATTACTCATCAACATAACTCACATATCACATCATCATATCTCAAAACTATTACTAAGAATCAAGTTTATTTTGTCCAATGATCTTCATGAAATTTTTTATTATATCCTTCTTGGATATCTATCACTTTGGGACTAGTTTTCATGTGTTGCTTTTCACAAGCTCAAACAAATATAAGTGAAGATCATGAGCATAATATTTCTTTCTTTCTCTCAAATTAACTTAAGTGAAGCAAGAGAGAATTTCTTGAAAATTTTACTAACTCTCAAATAAATCTAAGTGAAGCAAGAGAGCATTTCTTCAAAAATACTAAGCACACTATGCTAAAAAAGATATAAGTGAAGCACTAGATCAAGTCCATAGCTCATAAAAATTTAAGTGAAGCATAGAGAGAAATTCTAACAAGTCATGACATAATTTTGGCTCTCTCAAATAGGTGTGTCCAGCAAGGGATCAAGACTTAAAACACAAAATAAAACAAGCAAAGACTCATATCATACTAGACACTCCAAGCAAAACACATAGTATGTGACGAATAAAAATATAGCTTCGACTAAAATACCGATGGTCGTTAGAAGAAATAGGGGATGCCACTCGGGGGCATTGTCGGTGTCAAAACCGGCAGATCTCGGGTAGGGGTCCCGAAGTGTGCGTCTGAGGACTGAAGGTAACAGGAGGCAGGGGACATGATATTTACCCAGTTTTGGGCCCTCTTGATGGAGGTAATACCCTACTTCCTGCTTGATTGACTTTGATGAGTATAGAGATTACAAGAGTTGATCTACCTCGAGATCGTAATGGCTAAACCCTAGATATCTAGCATGTATGATTTGTCTTAGCCTCTACGGACTAAACCCTCCTGTTTATATAGGCACCGGAGGGGCCTAGGGTTGTACAGAGTCGGTTTACAGAGAAAGGAAACTACGCATCCGAATGCCAAGCTTGCCATACACACAAAGGAGAGTCCCATCCGGACACGGGGGAAGGCCTTCTATCTTGTATCTTCACGGCCCATCAGTTCGGCCCATGTCACATAGCCCGGACACCCGGGGAACCCCTAATCCAGGACTCCCTCAGTAGCCCCTGAACCTGGCTTCAATGGCGATGTGTCTGGTGTGCAGATTGTCTTCGGCATTGCAAGGCGGGTTCCTCCTCCGAATACTCCAAAGCTGTTGAACAAAAGAACTATATCTGGCTCCGTATAACAGTTACAACCCTGGACCATAAGGGCAAAATATTCAAACAAAATAGGTCATGTCTACTGACAGATTTTTTGGCGAGACGTTTTGCCTGGCCTTATTATTATTATTATTTCGAACCATTTTTTAGCCTCCTGCTTTGCGTTTCGAGGCGTGGTCTTCAACTACACGTCTTGTCAATAGCAGAGATCGTGTCCCCTTATTGCGGGATTCTTATCAATACGGATTTGGGTAATCCAACCGTGTCGTTTACACGACCCCTTGGGAATAGGCGAGTTTTAAGGCTCGTGAGGGGGCTCTTGATATTCACTGCCTTTATAAGAGGATAAAGATCCATATTTTTACCTCACGCCTTCTTCCTCAGCCCTTCCATCCTCAAGATCCGGTGTCTATTAAAGAGATGGGGATTCTTAGATCCAATCCATATCATCCTCCCCCAGCGAGAATCCATCGGAGCGCGCTTCGGAAAAAATCCACTCCAACATCGCCGACCTCCGCAGCGCCTCCTCCCGCCACCGTAGCCCTAAGCCCGATGATTGGGAGAGGTGTTCAGTCCCACACAGTCGATTAGTCGAACTGCAGACTAAGGGATTTCTCCCTCCAGCGTATATGGTTCCCGTCCGAGCCGGGCTCGCCACCTACAATGGTGGGGAGCAGGCGGAGAGCTTCCCCGGTCCCTCTACAGGGGAGCGGGTATGCCTTGTTCCTTACTTATTAAGGGGACTCAGATTTCCAATTCATCCGTTCCTCCGCGGGCTCCTGGAGTTTTATGGCCTCCAATTGCATAATTTCACCCCTGCTTCCATATTACACATCGCCGGCTATGTTGCCCTTTGCGAGTTATTCCTGGGCTGCGAGGCTCATTTCGAGTTGTGGAAAAGGTTATTTTGCCTCGTCCCCCGCACACAGAAGGGGTCACTTTACCAAGTGGGCGGAGCCGAGATATGGCGCATCACCGAAACCGGATACCTGTCTGGTACTCCGAAGAAGACGTCTGAAGACTGGCCTTCGGAATGGTTTTACATGGAGGACGTCCCCCTTCCGGACCCTGTTCGGTGGGGTCTTCCTGAGTTCAACAATGCTACTCTGAAGAAATGCTGAAGTTGGCACCCATGGAGCCCCCAAGAGGAAGACAACGGAGAAGTCCTTTACCCGATGAACCGGATTAAAGCGCTGGCTCAATCAGGATTGACAGTAAATCGAGATTATGTCAATATGAATAATGCGGGGAGTGCAGCCACTTCAATACCGAGGGCACCCCCTATGGTGTTTTAACGGGGAAGATGGTGCCACCCGTTGCGGGTGTAAGGGTCCGGACAACGTTGTCGCTTTAGCAAAAATTCTGTCCGAGTTGTTCAAGGGAGAAGAAGAGGAGTTCGTCCGCATCAAGCCACGGGATGGATTCTCCATGTACAACCCTCCAAGCTGGGTGAGTTGTGTCTCCCTATTCCCATTCTTCCCGCATTCTTTGTCGTAGGTATTCACCTTGCCATTGTGCGGCAGGAACTGCGAAAAGCCATAAGGGAAGTCAACAGCCCATCCCCACAACCAGAGGACCCTGACCGGGCCCTCGGTCCCGGACTCGAAGTAGATCCGGACATATTCGTGAAGCTGATAGACTGGCAGTTCTATCAATTTAGCTGTGATGACGCCATGGTGGCCATTACGGCCGACTATCCCGGACTGCTTCCTGCATCACACGTAAGAAAAACCAAAAATCCCAACTCCAAAAACTAGGATCCCCTTTTAGACACTTCACCTACCATATACATATGGTGTTTTACAGGGAAGGCCTTCGGGACGCCGTGCCGAACCCGCAGCAACTCGCCAACAAGAGGCACCGAGGCCGGGCAGGCCAAAAAGGAAGGCGGTCAGGACGGAGACGCCGGCGCAGAGGTATGACAAAAACCCCGCTCCGTGGTTGTCGTCTTTCTCAAAATGTAATGATGTCCATGTTTCTTTAACAGAAAAAACGCTCGCCAGAATATGTCCAGTGAGGCTGTCGATCATGCTTCCACCAGTCGGGCTCCAGGACCGGACATAGAGGCGGAAGTCGACATGGGGCGGATGCCGGATACTCCTCCTACAGAGGATGCGGATAGACTATCCGCTACAAATTCAGAAGTGGAGAGCACCATGAATCATAGGCGTCGCCGAGCCGTACTCCGTGATGCTTGCTTCTCCCCAGAGGCATTTGATGCCTTAAATTCTGGAGACGCGTACCTCCGTGCTGCTCAAAATGGTCTAGCCAGAGCCACGGACCAGTATGTAAGGGATGTACGGGTAAGCAAATCTGACGATTATATGTATCAGTAACCCCTGAGACTTGAAACAGTTGGCAGAACTGATTTAAGGATCATCTATTGTGCAGGTTCTTACAGAGAAGAATACTCGACTGTCACAGGAGCTGGAGGAATGCAAGACCCAACTTCTGGCCGCCGTTGCCGCATTGAAGGAACCTAAAAAGTCCCCAGCTGGTAACATTTTGTTTCAAAGAATGATAGGTACCATATAGCGTGCGGCGTGGCTGTAGATCTAACAATAGATATTGCATATGAATCCGGAGAGAATCCGGAGGACCAGCATGCCGTACGACAGCTAAAGGCTGGCGAACGCGTGCTGACTGAGGTCAGGCGGGAGAAAAACAATCTCCAAGACGCCGATACCAAGCTGGGCGTGGAACTGAAAGATGTTCGAGCCCAGCTTGCGGACTCCGAGAAGGAGAATAAGCGGCTTCGACGCGGCATTTTCAGTAAGTGCTTGAGCAAACCCTTAAAAAGGGGACGGCGGAGGAGCCGGCTAACAGAGTTATGTCTGCAGGTATGCTGATGGGTCGTCCCCCGGAGGAGATGCCCGGGTCTACGGGTGATCTTTTATCCGAGCTCTCACAACTGCACGAACAAGTTCGGCAGGTGATGCAAGGTATTGCCCAGGCCTTGTGGCCATCAGTCTCCCTGCCAAAAGGCATTGGAGAGCTTGCGGAGAAGCTCAAGGGAGCACGGCGGCGCTTCTGATTATGGAAGATATCGGCCTGCCATCAAGGTGCCAGGGAAGCCTGGGCCATGGTGAAGACGCGGTATACCAAGGCTGACCCAAACCACATGGCCGAGGTCGGACCTGTGGGGCCCGATGGGAAAGAGATCCCCGTTAGCTTAGTCTATGGGCAAGTAGAATTAGTCGCAAAGTATTCCCAACGGGATTGTAGGCTAGACCGCCTGTTGGATGGTATAGAAGAGGAATTTAGTCAGTCTACATGACTATGTAATTAAAGTGACATGTATAATGCCTTCTAGCCGGATTGTAGATCATTTGTCATGGCGGACCTTTTTGCTTCAACCTCGGGAACCGATAGTCCAGAGTGTGTCCGAATACCCGCTCAGTTATATAAGAACCGGGGTATGCGTGGAAACCAGGCGTAGGGGTCATTAGTGCTTGAATAGACAAGTGCCCAGCTAGTTATGTTATATTACATGTGTAGTAAGAAACATCTTCTAGGGAGAATAGTTCCGTTAGGGGTTCCTTTCCCTGGGTACGCATGCCCTAAAGTGCATGTCCGGACTGCGAGTGGAGACGCAAGCAAAAACATCTGGGGGCATATATGGAAAATAAATAAAAATCATCTTTTGTTCGCTGACCGAATATTCCCTTAAGAACGCTAGATTTCGGCTTCACCCAGTCTGAGGTACACATCCGGCTGACCCAGCAGTAACAATCACAGAGGTGCTCCCCTTATGCCCTAGCCGAATTAACGGGAACGTAGGGCATAAATACAAGAGCCAGGCAACCCAGCTTGGCCAAAACTTAAGTCACATCGATGCATATAATGGCGAAGAAAAGGTACATGCAGAAGAATAACACATGTGTTGGGCATGAAGCCCAGATAGATAATTAAGCTTCTGTGTAAGAAGCCCCTAGGTATAATGAGCGCGGTTAGCGCATCTATAGTGTGCAAGCGAGGCACAAGTTGTCCCTTGAAGGCCTTGAGAAAGAATAAAAGAAAGAAAGAGAAAAAAGACAGATAATGTATATGCAAAAAACGGACAAAGGAAGGAGACAAACATAGAGTCCGCGCTAGGCGTAGAATCTTCGGAGCCTGGCTGCATTCCATGGGTTCGGCTCAAGTCTATTATTCAATGCATCCCGTAGACGGTACACTCCACCGGTCAGAACTTGGTCAATAATGAAGGGATCTTCCCATTTGGGCTCGAGCTTGGTCTTTTTCTTCTCCGGCAGGCGTAGAACTAACTCGCCAATGTTATAAGTTTTGGCCCGTACTTCTCTGCTTTGGTATCTGCGAGCCTGTTGCTGATAGAATGCGGAACGGGCTTTTGCCACATCGCGCTCCTCCTCCAAGGTGTCCAGACTGTCCTGCCGATCGAGCCCGGCTTCTCTTTCTTCGTACATGCGCACTCGAGGTGAGTCATGAATTATATCGCGGGGCAGAACTGCCTCTGCGCCGTACACCATAGAAGGGTGTATATCCGGTAGTATGATTCGGCGTGGTCCACAGCCCCCAGAGTACGGAGTCGAGCTCCTCTACCCAGTGCGTGTTAGATTCCTTTAAGGACCGCACTAATCTGGGTTTAATGCCGCTCATGATAAGACCATTTGCTCGCTCAACTTGGCCATTGGTTTGTGGGTGATAGACGGAAGCATAATCGAGCTTGATGCCCATGTTGCTACACCAGAGTTTTACCTCGTCGGCCGTCAAGTTCGTGCCGTTGTCAGTGATGATGTTGTGGGGGACGCCATAACGGTGTAAAACCCTGGATATGAAGTCTATCACCGGTCCAGATTCGGCTGTTTTAACAGGTTTGGCTTCTATCCATTTGGTGAATTTATCCACCATGACCAGTAAGTATCTTTTCTTATGGGTTCCCCCTTTAAGGGGTCCAACCATGTCAAGCCCCCAGACCGCGAAGGGCCAGGTGATGGGGATTTTTTGGAGGGCGGTGGGTGGCATGTGGCTTTGGTTTGCAAAAAGCTGGCAACCGGCGCAGCGTTGGACCAAGTCATGTGCGTCTGCCCGGGCCGTCGGCCAATAAAACCCTATACGGAAGGCCTTTCTTACAAGGGCTCGGGCTGCGGCGTGGAGGCCGCCGAGTCCGGCGTGAATTTCTGCCAAAAGCTTTCGCCCTTCCTCTTCGGAGATGCACCTTTGAAGGACTCCGGTAGTGCTTTTTTTATACAGCTCTCCCTCATGGACCCTGTAGGCTTTAGATCGCCGCACTATGCAGCGTGCCTCATTTTGGTCCTCGGGAAGTTCCTGCCTAGTTAGGTAGGCCAGGAATGGTTCTGTCCATGGGGCGATGATGGCCATTATTACGTGGGCTGAAGGTGTTATTTCGGTGGCAGAGCCTCCGATTATGTCAGAGTGTTCGGTATCGGGCATTTTGGCCGGGTCCGGACTATTGTTACCGGTGTCCCCTTCCCATACCACGGACGGCTTAAACAACCTCTCCAAAAAGATGTTGGGGGGACTGTGTCGCATTTTGCACCGATGCGGGCGAGGATATCCGCCGCCTGATTGTTTTCCCGAGCCACATGGTGAAATTCGAGCCCCTCGAACCGAGCTGACATCTTTAGGATGGTGTTTCGATAGGCCGCCATCTTTGGATCCTTGGCATCGAAGTCTCCATTTATTTGGGATATTGCGAGGTCCGAATCCCCACGCACCTCCAGGCGTTGAATGCCTGTGGAAACTGCCATCCGAAGACCATGTAACAGGGCTTCGTATTTGGCTGCGTTGTTGGAGTCTGTATACAGTATCTGCAGTACGTATTGCACTGTATCTCCGGTTGGGGACGTCAGGACGACGCCAGCCCCCAGACCAACCAACATTTTTGAGCCGTCGAAGTGCATGATCCAATTGGAGTATGCGTCGTACTCTTTAGGGAGTTCGGCTTCCGTCCATTCGGCGACAAAGTCGGCCAATACTTGCGATTTAATGACTCGCCGATGTTTGTATGTTATGTCGAACGGGAGGAGCTCAATGGCCCATTTGGCGATCCGGCCCATGGCGTCGCGGTTGTTTATAATATCATTAAGTGGCACTTCCAAGGCTACTGTAATCAAACACTCTTGAAAGTAGTGTCACAACTTCCGGGATGGCATGAATACCGCATAGGCTATCTTTTGATAATGTGGGTACCGTGATTTGCATGGAGTGAGGACAGTGGATACATAATATACCGGCTTTGAAGAGGGAATTTATGTCTGTCCGCTGCTTGTTCGACGACGAGCACTGCGCTTACAACCTGATGAGTTGCCGCAATGTACAACAGCATTGGTTCGCCGATGTTTGGCGCCGCCAGGATTGGGTTGGTTGCCAGTATGGCTTTTATTTCTTCCAATCCGGCTGTGGCAGCGTCCGTCCACTCGAAGTGTTTCGGTGCGTCGAAGGAGGCGATAAAGGGGTAATGCCTTTTCTCCTAAGCGAGAGATAAAGCGGCTTAGAGCCGCCACACATCCAGTTAATTTCAGGATTTGTTTGAGGTCCGTTGGGATGGCCAACTGTGACACAGCTCGGATTTTGGCCGGATTAGCTTCAATTCCTCTACTGGAGACAATGAAGCCCAGGAGCTTTCCGGCTGGTACGCCGAAAACGCATTTTTCCGCATTGAGCTTGATGTCTTATGTTTGGAGGTTGTCGAATGTGAGCCTCAAGTCGTCTATTAGAGAGTCGACATGTTTGGTTTTGACGACCACATCATCTACGTATGCCTCTACTGTTTTGCTGATCTGTTTCTCCAGACATGTCTGAATCATGCGCTGATATGTTGCGCCGGCGTTTTTGAGCCCAAAAGGCATTGTGTTGAAACAGAAGGGGCCGTATGGTGTGTTAAATGTCGTTGCGGCTTGGTCAGACTCCGCCATCTTGATTTGGTGGTAGCCGGAGTATGCGTCGAGGAAACACAATGACTCATGTCCTGCGGTAGCATCGATAATTTGATCAATGCGAGGGAGGGGGAAGGGATCCTTTGGGCAAGCCTTGTTGAGGTCCTTGAAATCGACACATAGGTGCCAAGATTTGTCCTTCTTTGGTACCATCACCAGGTTTGCTAGCCAGTTTGGGTGTTTTATTTCTCTAATGAATCCGGCCTCCAATAACTTGGCTAGTTCCTCTCCCATAGCTTGTCTCTTAGGTTTAGAGAAACGCCAAAGAGCCTGCTTGACCGGCTTGAATCCCTTTAGGATATTGAGGCTGTGCTCGGCAGCCTGCGTGGGATTCCTGGCATGTCTGAGGGGTGCCAGGCGAATATGTCCCAATTCTCGCGCAGGAACTCTCGTAGTGCGGCGTCCACGGCGGGTGAGGGAGTCCTGGATTAGGGAGTGTTCAGATAGCCGGACTATACCTTCAGCCGGACTCCTGGACTATGAAGATACAAGATTCAAGACTTCGTCCTGTGCCCGGGAGGGACTTTCCTTGGCGTGGAAGGCAAGCTTGGCGATACGGATATGTAGATCTCCTACCATTGTAACCGACTCTATGTAACCCTAACCCTATTCAGTGTCTATATAAACCAGAGGGTTTTGGTCCGTAGGACAACATACACATCAACAATCATACCATAGGCTAGCTTCTAGGGTTTAGCCTCCTCGATCTCGTGGTAGATCTACTCTTGTACTACCCATATCATCAATATTAATCAAGCATGACGTAGGGTTTTACCTCCATAGAGAGGGCCCGAACCTGGGTAAAACTTCGTGTCCCTTGCCTCCTGTTACCATCCGGCCTAGACGCACAGTTCGGGACCCCTTACCCGAGATCCGCCAGTTTTGACACCGACATTGGTGCTTTCATTGAGAGTTCCTCTGTGTCGTCGCCGTCAGGCTCGATGGCTCCTACGATCATTGATAGCGATGCAGTCCAGGGTGAGACCTTCCTTCCCGGACAGATCTTCGTTTTCGGCGGCTTCGCACTGCGGGCCAATTCGCTTGGCCGTCTGGAGCAGATCGAAAGCTACGCCCCTGGCCGTCAGGTCAGATTTGGAAGATTAAACTACACGGCTGACATCCGCGGGGACTTGATCTTCGACGGATTTGAGCCACTGCCGAGCGCGCCGCACTGTCACGACGAGCATGATTTAGCTCTGCCACCGAACAATGCCCCGGAGGCCGCGCCCGCATCGGCTCCGACCCTTAATTCGGAGCCAAATGCGCCGATCGAGGATGGGCGGTTGGACGCCACCTCGGGGGCTGCGACCCCAACGGCGATTGAGCCAAGCACCAGCCCCGTACTCTGCGAGACTCGTGACTCCAAGGAGCCGGACTCCTCTCTGGACTCCGAACCCTCCGCGCGCCTACCGATCGAATCCGATTGGGTGCCGATCATGGAGTTCACTGCCGCGGACATCTTTCAGCACTCGCCTTTCGGCGATATCCTGAAGTCACTGAAGTCTCTCTCTTTATCAGGAGAGCCCTGGCCGGACTACGGTCAGCAAGGTTGGGGTACGGATGATGAAGAAATTCAAAGCCCACCCACCACCCACTTTGTAGCCACTGTCGACGACTTAACCGACATGCTCGACTTCGACTCCGAAGACATCAACGGTATGGATGCCGATGAAGGAGATGATGAAGAACCAGCGCCTACTAGGCCCTGGAAAGCCACCTCATCATATGACATATACATGGTGGACACCCCAAAAGAGGGATATGGCGATGGAACAGTGGAGGATGACCCCTCCAAGAAACAACCTAAGCGCCGGCGTCAGCGGCGCCGCTCAAAATCCCGCCAAAATAAACAAGGTGATTCCAGCACGGGAGATAATAATACTCCGGAAAGCGCCGAAGAAAACCCCCTCCAGCAAGATTTAGCACAGGAGGATGGAGAAACCAGCCCTCATGAGAGAGCGGCAGACAGAGAGGTCGAGGACGATAATTATATGCCTCCCTCCGAAGACGAGGCAAGCCTCGACGAGGACGAATTCATCGTGCCAGAGGATCCCGTCGAGCAAAAGCGTTTTCAACGCAGGCTTATGGCCATGGCAAGAAGCCTCAAGAAAAAACAGCAACAGCTTAGAGCTGATCAACATTTGCTAGTAGACAGATGGACTGAAGTCCTTGCGGCCGAAGAGCATAAACTCGAACGCCCCTCCAAGAGCTACCCAAAGCGCAGGTTGCTACCCCGATTAGAGGAGGAAGCACTTGATGCGGTCGACCGGCCACCTCGTGGTCGCGACAGAGAGGCCTCTCGGCCCTCCGCTCAAGCCGCACCCTGTACCAAGGCACGGGAATATGCGGCGGACTTACGAGACATGTTGGAGGACAAGGCAAGGCAAACAAGATCGATCTACGAATTGCGTGGGCGCCCCACGGCTCGAGACGGTAACCGTCACGCCGGCCACAAATTCGGCGGGGCCGAACACAGTAGACAAGGCTCATTGGAGCTACGTCACGATATAGCCCAGTACAGAGGCGCCGCACATCCACTCTTCTTTACAGACGAAATAATGGATCATCAAATCCCCGAGGGTTTCAAACCCATAAACATCGAATCATATGATGGCACAACAGATCATGCGGTATGGATCGAGGATTATCTCCTTCATATCCACATGGCCCGCGGCGATGATTTCCATGCCATCAAATACCTCCCACTCAAGCTTAAAGGACCAGCTCGGCATTGGCTTAACAGCTTGCCAACAGGATCAATTAGTTGTTGGGAGGACCTGGAAGCCGCATTCCTCGACAATTTCCAAGGCACTTATGTGCGACCCCCAGACGCCGATGACCTAAGTCACGTAATTCAGCAGCCAAAGGAATCGAGCAGGCAATTATGGACACGGTTCCTAACAAAGAAAAATCAAATAGTCGACTGTTCGGACGCTGAGGCCCTAGCAGCCTTCAAGCACAATATCCGTGACGAATGGCTGGCCTGGCACCTTGGACAGGAAAAGTCAAAATCTATGGCAGCACTCACGACACTCATGACCCGCTTTTGCGCGGGAGAAGACAGCTAGCTTGCTCGTAGCAACAATATGACCAAAAACCCTGGTAATTCGGACACCAGGGACAGTAGTGGCAGGTCGCGTCACAACAAGCAGAAGCGCCGCATTAACGGCGACAATGCTGAGGACACGGCAGTTAATTCCGGATTCAGAGGCTCTAAATCC
The DNA here is from genome assembly GCF_003073215.2 of Triticum urartu. Lineage (NCBI taxonomy): Eukaryota > Viridiplantae > Streptophyta > Magnoliopsida > Poales > Poaceae > Triticum > Triticum urartu. The sequence continues at coordinate 29,123,362 of NC_053026.1, forward strand.
GGTCAGCGGAAAAAGCCATTCAAAAGGAATCCTAGGGGCCTGTCCAGTTTGGACCGAATACTCGACCGCTTGTGCCAGATACATGGCACCCCCGAAAAGCCGGCCAATCACACTAACAGGGATTGTTGGGTGTTCAAGCAGGCAGGCAAGTTAAACGCCGAAAATGAAGACAAGGGGCTGCACAGCGATGACGACGAGGAGCCCCGGCCGCCGAACAACAGTGGACAGAAGGGTTTTCCCCCACAAGTGCGGACGGTGAACATGATATACGCAACCCACGTCCCCAAAAGGGAGCGGAAGCACGCGTTAAGGGACGTATACACGGTAGAGTCAGTCGCCCCAAAGTTCAACCCATGGTCCTCCTGCCCGATCACCTTTGATCGAAGGGACCATCCCACTAGCAACCGTCATGGCGGATTCGCCGCATTGGTCCTAGACCCAATCATTAACGGATTTAATCTCACTAGAGTCCTTATGGACGGCGGCGGCAGCCTGAACCTGCTTTACCAGGATATAGTGCGCAAAATGGGCATAGATCTCTCGAGGATTAAACCCACCAAAATGACCTTTAAAGGCATAATACCAGGTGTAGAGGCCAACTGTACAGGCTCAGTTACACTTGAAGTGTTCTTCGGATCTCCAGATAATTTCCGAAGCGAGGAGTTAATCTTCGACATAGTCCCGTTTCGAAGTGGTTATCACGCACTGCTCGGGCGAACCGCATTTGCTAAGTTCAATGCGGTACCGCACTACGCATATCTTAAGCTCAAGATGCCAGGCCCTCGAGGAGTAATTACAGTCAATGGAAACACCAAACGCTCCCTCCGAACGGAGGAGCCCACGGCGGCCCTTGCAGCGGAAGTACAAAGCTGCCTCTCCAGGCAGTTCTCCAGTCCGGCCACTAAACGACCGAACACCGTCAAGCGCGCCCGGCGTAACCTACAACAAGACCGCCTGGCACGATTCGAGCAGGCGTAGAAATGCGGCCCCAACCCAGCCCTCGCAAAAAGGCGATGCCAGTACTTCGCGTCCATAACTACGCCCTAGAGATACCATGGGTACAGGGGGAGGGGCACCATCACGGCACGCCCAAAAATACGGCTTAAACCATACCAGGGGCTACCGATTTTTTTATTTTTCTCTTACTTTCAGGACTCCATCCTTTGGAAGGCCTGTTCGGCAGTTCAATTGCCGCACAAACGATGCAAGAACCAGGGAAGCAGACAAGCCACGCCGCAGTACGGAACTCCCAGGTGGTCTCTATCACGAGCAGTATACCTGTTCCGCATATTATTCCGCAGCTTGCCCCTGGAACGGACATGTTAACTAGTCCAACCTTCCACTTATCGCATTATTTGTATCGTTCTGCTTTGATCGCAGCCCTTTTTAATAAACAATGCATAGCTTTTGTCTATTTTTGCATTACCTTTTTTATTTTTTTATGTATGTTCCTTAACGACATGTTGCACCCGTACACGTTGGTACGGCCAAAATACGCCAGGGGCTTTAGTACCCCTCAATATGGTGTGAGAAGTCCGAACACTTTAACAAGTGCGGCACCCCGAACTTATAGCATTATATGCATCGGCTCTGAATCATGTCTTGGGTCAATAGTTGGGTTTGCCCGGCTCCTATGTTTTGGTGCCTTACGTTCCGCTATATCGGCTAAGGTAGCACTAGGAGAACCACTGCGATTGTGCCCCAGTTGAGCTGGGTCGAGCACCTCAGTGGAGAAAGCTAAAACTGACTGTCATGATGAAGCGAGAGCTGGTCGCTGTTCGAGAGGTTTTTCGAGTCCCTAAAGACTTATGCCGCTTAGGGCGAGGAGTCGGCTCTGTCCGGCCAAGGCGTGGATAGCGCCCCGAACTCGGTCTTCTGAATACCAGGGGCTTCGCCGAAATTTAAAATTATAGAATTCTATGGCTAAGTGAGTGTTCACACATTATAGTCTTATTGCCTTGTTCGTTGGGCTGAGCGCCTCCCTCGAAGGACCCAAACATGGGAAAAAGAGCGCTCAGGTTTATCCCCGAACACCCCAGCACTAGCGGCATGGGGGCAGAAGCCGACGACTCGCCATCTCTCAGAATTGATAAATAGCCGCACAGAAGGTAATATTTTAAATTCCAACAGCATTGCTTAGCGCATATAAACAAGTTTTCAGCGCACAGGATAAAACGAGCAAGTTTCACTCAAAAATTACATCCCTAGAACATTCATCCGCCACAAGGCAGGCACCCTTCAGAACATCCTTATAGTAATTCTCGGGCTTGCGATGCTCTTTCCCCGGCGGTGGCCCGTCCTTCACCAGCTTCTCAGCATCCATCTTGCCCCAGTGCACCTTAGCACAGGCAAGGGCCCTACGGGCACCTTCAATGCAGACGGAGCGCTTGATGACTTCGAGCCTTGGACAGGCCTCCACCAACCGCCGCACTAGCCCGAAATAGCTCCCAGGCAGAGCCCCTCCAGGCCATAGCCGAATAATGAGGCCCTTCATGGCTTGTTCATCCGCCTTGTGGAGCTCGACCAGTTACTTTAGCTGGTCGCTCAGGGGCACGGGGTGTCCGGCCTCAGTATACTGATACCAGAACACCTTCTCTGTCGAGCTGCCCTCCTTGGCTCAGTAGAATGCGGCGGCATCGGATACACTCCGGGGAAGATCTGTGAATACTCCTGGAGAGCTCCGGATTCGGGTAAGTAACAAGTAACTCATGCTTATGTGTTTGCTTTGCATAAACAATGCCTTACCCGCCGCTATCTTCTTCACCTCATCCAACTCCTAGAGGGTCTTCTGGGATTCGGCCTTGGCAGACTTGGCATTTTCAATAGCCACCGCGAGCTCGGACGCTCACGTCTTTGAGTCAAGCTCCAAACTCTCATGTTTTTCCATGAGAGCCTGGAGCTCTTGCCGCACCTTGCCAACCTCGGCCTCATACTTCTCTCGCTCGATGCGCTCCGAGGCTGCCCTCTTCTCGGCCTTGACCAGCGCCTGCTTAAGGGTCGCCACTTCAGACGTGGCCCCTAAAATAGCCACGATAATCCTGTCATTCTTTGCAATTGCACCTTTTTATATATATTTACATGGTATTTCTTACCTTCATTGTCCTCGAGCTGCTTCCTGGCACGACGGAGCTCTTGCTCGGACCGCTCGAGGTTCTGCTTTAGCGTGTCCACTTCCGCAATCAGTGCGGTGGACGCAAGCAGAGAAGCCTGCATACGCATATTGACTCCTTTTGTTAGACTCCTGCGAATTTTATTTGATCCTCTATTCAGCTTTTCTTCCCAAATGCCAAATAGAGCATCAGGGGCTACTGTCTATGCGGTAATATTATTTACACATTCGCTACTTAGCTCAAAGCCTGTCAAAAGGCTAGTACAAGCTTCAGTCAGTCCGCTCTTGGCGGACTGAACCTTCTGGACCACCGCACTCATAATAGCGCGGTGCTCCTCGTTGATGGAGGCGCCTTGGAGCGCCTCCAACATATTGTCCGGCGCCTCCGGTTGGACGGGGGTCGCCAGCACGGTGGACTTGCTCCTCTTGGAAGGAGGTTCCCCGCCGGACTCTGGAACCTTTGAAGGTTCTGGAGCGGTGTCCGGCCTAGAGCCGGACTTGGAGCCCTGAGGGGTTTCATCCCCTTTACTCCTGGAGTCCGGGAGGTTGCCTTGCGATGCCTCCAGGACCACCTCCTCCCGGCTTGGAACCTGCTAGGACAACACTTCGGTGTCGTCCGTAGGGCGGGGGGAGGAAGCCGTCGGAAGCGAGTTCACATCCGACGAATCCAGTGAGCCGCTCGACGACGCGTCGAGCCGGTCTTTGGGTGGGCTGCATAAACATATTCGACGTAAGGGAAAGTTGTGCAATAAACGAATACTATGAATTACTCTGGTATCCGGATACTTACGATTTTGCTAGGGGCTTGGCCCTGGGCTGCCACTCCTCTCCGCCGCCGGCGTCGGTGGAGTAATCCGAAGGAAGGGTTTTCCCCTTCTTGGACCCTCCGGCCTCCCCAGAGAGGGCGGCCTTCCTTTTCTTCTCTCCTCCCGCTGGGGGGGAGAGCTCTCCTCTTCTTCCTCCACGTCTTCACGGGAGGAATGCGCCTCGGAGCCATCGGATGATGGATCCGACACCTCCTGGCGCCGGGCACTCTTTCGAGTCCCCGCGGCCTTCTTCTCCGGCACCACATAGGGTGCCGGAACCAGCAGCTTCGCCAAGCGAGCGTCCGCTGGACCTTCGGGCAAAGGAGCCGGACAGTTGATCTATCCGGATGTCACCTGCCAATCCTGTCAAAGGTAAGGGAGTTTAGATCCCGCATGGAGTCAAACTATGAAAAACTGATACCCTGTAAAAGGAAAAAACAGCTTACCGTGAGAGCATGACGCTGCGCACTGAATCCGCGATCCTCAGTAGCGGATGCGGGAGCCTCGGCGCCCTTGAAAAGCACCTTCCAGGCATCTTCGTACTTCGTGTCAAAGAGCCTGCTCAGAGTTTGGTGCCGCACCGGGTCGAACTCCCACAGGTTGAAAGCCCGTTGTTGACACGGGAGGATCAAGCGGATGAGCATAACCTGGACTACATTGACAAGTTTGAGCTTCTTGTCCACCAGGGTTTGGACGCATGTTTGGAGTCCAGTCAGCTCTCCCTTCTTACCCCACGACAGGCCCGTCTCCTTCCAGGAGGTGAGCCGCGTAGGGGGTCCGGATCGGAACTCGGGGGTGCGACCCATTCGGCGTCGCGCGGCTCGGTGATGTAAAACCACCCCAATTGCCACCCCTTCAGGGTCTCCACAAAGGAGCCCTCGAGCCATAGGACATAGGCCATCTTGCCCACCATGGCGCCTCCGCACTCCGCCTGGTTGCTGTGCACCACCTTCGGCTTGACGTTGAAAGTCTTGAGCCATAGGCCGAAATGGGGGCGGATGCGGAGGAAGGCCTCGCACACGACGATAAACGCCGAGATGTTGAGGACGAAGTTCGGGGCCAGATCGTGGAAATGTAGGCCGTAGTAGAACATGAGCCCCGGACAAATGGGTGGAGAGGGAAGCCCAGTCCGCGGAGGAAATGGGGGAGGAACACCACCCTCTCATGGGGCCTAGGGGTGGGGATGAGCTGCCCCTTTTCGGGGAGCCGGTACGCGATGTCGTTAGACAGGTATCCGGCCTTCCTCAGCTTTTTGATATGTCCCTCCGTGATGGAGGAGACCATCCACTTGCCTCCCGCTCCGGACATGGCTGGAGAAGGTTGAGGTGGGGGGTGCGGACTTGGGCGCTGGAGCTTGAGTGCGCAAGAATGGATAGGCCAAGGAGGAAGAAGGCGTAGGTGAAAAGGTGGATCTTTATACCCTTATATGGGTGGACGCAACTACATGTACCCACCAGCCTAGTAAAACTCGCTTATCTTCAAGCGCCGTAATCAATGGCACGGTTGGGTTACCCATGCCCGTATTGATGAGAATCCCGGGATAAGGGGACACGATCTCTGCTTTAACAAGACGTGCCAAGGAAACCGTCTCGCATGACGCGCTGAGGTGGGATAATGAAATGACTCGGATAAAGGCTTGGCCGTGGTGTGACATGCTACGGAATACGTCAGCAGATTAGATTGGTGTAAATATTATTCTCTCTATGGCAATATGTGGAAACTTATTTTGCAGAGCCGGACACTATCTTCGTGTTCAAAATCTTCTATGAAGTACTTGGAGGAGGAACCCGCCTTGCAATGTCGAAGACAATCTGCGCGCCAGACTCGTCGTCATTGAAGCCTGGTTCAGGGGCTACTGAGGGAGTCCTGGATTAGGGGGTGTTCGGATAGCCGGACTATACCTTCAGCCGGACTCCTGGACTATGAAGATACAAGATTGAAGACTTCGTCCCGTGTCCGGGAGGGACTTTTCTTGGCGTGGAAGGCAAGCTTGGCGATACGGATATGTAGATCTCCTACCATTGTAACCGACTCTATGTAACCCTAACCCTATCCGATGTCTATATAAACCGGAGGGTTTTAGTCCGTAGGACAACATACACATCAACAATCATACCATAGGCTAGCTTCTAGGGTTTAGCCTCCTCGGTCTCGTGGTAGATCTACTCTTGTACTACCCATATCATCAATATTAATCAAGCAGGACGTAGGGTTTTACCTCCATCGAGAGGGCCCGAACCTGGGTAAAACTTCGTGTCCCTTGCCTCCTATTACCATCCGGCCTAGACGCACAGTTCGGGACCCCCTACCCGAGATCCGCCGGTTTTGACACCGACAGCGGGGTTTAACTGTGCCCCGATGGAGGCTGTTTTTGTAGGGTCCGTTGGGTGGACTTGGAATTTGACTATTTCGTCCGCTGGTTTAAAGGAGGTGGACTTGGATCTCTTGTCAAGTATCACGTCGTATCTGTCCACTGTGGAGTGTAGCGCGGTTAATTCCTCGGCCGAAAGGGCTTCGGATAATGCCTCGAGGGCCAATGCGGCTGTTTTGTTTTCGGTGCGGAGCGCTGTGTCCGGATCACTAGCGGGAGTGATGATTTTGTTGGGCCTGGGCATTTTGAGCTTCATGTACCCGTAATGGGGTATGGCTTGGAAGATCGTGATCGCCTCCCGCCCTAAAAGGGTGTGGTATCCACTACTGAACGGAGCCACTTGGAATGTAATTTCTTCGGACCTATAGTTCTTCGACGTGCCGAATACCACATCTAGTGTGATTTTCCCAGCACAGCATGCTTCCCGACTGGGGATGATTCCTCTGAAGGTTGTGCTGCTTTGCTCAATGCGGTTCCAGTCTATTTCCATATTTTGAAGAGTTTCCTCGTAGATGAGGTTTAATCCACTGCCGCCGTCCATGAGTACTTTGGTGAGTCGAAAGCCGTCCGCAATTGGATTGAGGACCAGTGCAGCTGGTGCTCGGGCTGTTCGGAATTTAGGTTCGTCACTGGCATTGAAGGTAATAGCCGTGTCGCTCCATGGATTTATTGCTGCCACATGGCAGATTTCGGCAATGCTGCGGAGTGTTCGCTTGCGCCTATTATTTGATGCGAAGGTCTCAAAGACTGTTAATACCGTATTGTTATCCCTGGGATGGTGCCATGTGGCATCTGAGATGAGAAGATCCTCGCCGCTTTTGGCCACCTTCCGGAGTATCCAACATGCTCTAAGGTTGTGTGTTGGTATGGTATCCGCTGTAATATGAATTTTGCAGGGTCCATTGAGCCATCCCTCCAATATGGTTCCACGCCCTCTAGAGGGTTTTTGCTTATTTGTAATTAACTCGGGTGTCTTATGATAGTGCACCCTTTTATTTCGGACTGGTGATGACCCACAAGTATAGGGGATCTATCGTAGTCCTTTCGATAAGTAAGAGTGTCGAACCCAACGAGGAGCAGAAGGAAATGATAAGCGGTTTTCAGCAAGGTATTCTCTGCAAGTACTAAAATAAGTGGTAACAGATAGTTTTGTGATAGGATAAATTGTAACGAGCAACAAGTAACAAAAGTAAATAAAGTGCAGCAAGATGGCCCAATCCTTTTGTAGAAAAGGACAAGCTGGAACAAACTCTTATAATAGGAAAAGCGCTCCCGAGGACACATGGGAATATCGTCAAGCTAGTTTTCATCACGTTCATATGATTCGCGTTCGATACTTTGATAATTTGATATGTGGGTGGACCGGTGCTTGGGTGTTGTTCTTACTTGAACAAGCATCCCACTTATGATTAAACTCTATTGCAAGCATCCGCAACTACAACAAAAGTATTAAGGTAAACCTAACCATAGCATGAAACATATGGATCCAAATCAGCCCCTTACGAAGCAACTCATAAAGTAGGGTTTAAGCTTCTGTCACTCTAGCAACCCATCATCTACTTATTACTTCCCAATGCCTTCCTCTAGGCCCAAATAATGGTGAAGTGTTATGTAGTCAACGTTCACATAACACCACTAGAGGCTAGACAACAAACATCTTATCAAAATATCAAACGAATACCAAATTCACATGACTACTAATAGCAAGACTTCTCCCTTGTCCTCAGGAACAAATGTAATTACTCACAAAGCATATTCATTTTCATAATCAGAGGGGTAATAATATGCATATAGGATCTGAACATATGATCTTCCACCAAATAAACCAACTAGCATCAACTACAAGGAGTAATCAACACTACTAGCAACCTACTAGCACCAATCCCGGACTTTCAGACAAGAATTGGATACAAGATATGAACTAGGGTTTGGAGATGAGATGGTGCTGGTGAAGATGTTGATGGAGATTGCCCTCTCCCGATGAGAGGAGCGTTGGTGATGACGATGGTGATGATTTCCCCCTCCCGGAGGGAAGTATCCCCGGCAGAACAGCTCTGCCGGAGCTCTAGATTGGACCCGCCAAGGTTCCGCCTCGTGGCGACGGAATCTCGTCCCGAAAAGTTCCTTGCTATTTTTTTCTCATCGAAAGACTTCATATAGGAGAAGATGGACGTTGGAGAGCCACCAGCGGGCCCACGAGGTAGGGGGCGCGCCCTAGGGGGCGCCCCCCCCCCCACCCTCGTGAGCAGGGTGTGGGCCCCCTGGCCTTCATCTTTGGCGAGGATTTTTCTTTATTTATTTTAAGATGTTCCATGGAGTTTCAGGACTTTTGGAGTTGCGCAGAATAGGTCTCTAATATTTGCTCATTTTCCAGCCCAGAATTCCAGCTGCCGGCATTCTCCCTCCTTATGTAAACCTTGTGAAATAAGAGAGAATAGCCATAAGTATTGTGACATAAAGTGAAATAACAGTCCATAATGTGATAAATATCGATATAAAAGCATGATGCAAAATGGACGTATCAACTCCCCCAAGCTTAGACCTCACTTGTCCTCAAGCGAAAAGCCGATAACAATAAATATGTCCTCATGTTTAGAGGTAGAGGCGTCGATAAAAATAAAATACGGACATGAAGGCATCATGATTATTCTCATAACAGCAACATATATAGAATTTGTCATATGATTACTTATGTTCAAGTGATGATCTATTCACAATGCAAAAGTATAAATCATAAACCTTATTGGGTCCGACAAACTATAATCTCAGTCATTGAAGCAATTGCAATTTATCATAACATCGGAAAGAGTCTATGTCAGAGCTAAAAAGCAAGTCCACATACTCAACTATCATTTAGTCCTCCATAATTGCTAACACTCACGCAATACTTGTGGTTACGGAGCTTTAATCGGACACAGAGAAAGATAGGGGCTTATAGTCTTGCCCCACAACCTTTTACCTCAAGGGTAGTGTCAACAATAATGGTTCATGCTCCCCTACATCCAATTAGATATATATATATATATATATATATATATATATATATCATGTTCTTTCCAACATGCTGAGCTTGCCAAAGGATGAAATGAAAAAGGAAAGGTGAAGATCACCGTGACTCTTGCATAGGGTAGAAGATAATAATAAAGGATAGGCCCTTCGCAGAGGGAAGCAGAGGTTGCCATGCGCTTTTATGGTTGGATGCACAAAATCTCAATGCGAAAGAACGTCACTTTATATTGCCCCTTGTGATATGAACCTTTATTATGCAGTCCATCGCTTTTATTACTTTCACATCACAAGATCGTATAAAGATTATTTCTCCCACTCCAATCAATCATACATATTTAGAGCAATTTTTATTGCTTTGCACCGATGACAACTTACTTGAAGGATCTTACTCAATCCATAGGTAGATATGGTGGACTCTCATGGCAAAACTGGTTTAAGGGTATTTGGAAGCACAAGTAGTATTTCTACTTGGTGCTGAGAGTTTGGCTAGCATGAGGGGGAAAGGCAAGCTCAACAAGTTAAAGGATCCATGACAACATACTTTATCTCAGATATAAGAAAGACATAACTCATTACGTTGTCTTCCTTGTCCAACATCAGCCCTTTAGCATGTCATATTTTAATGAGTGCTCCCAATCATAAAAGATGTCAATGATAATATATCTATATGTGAAAACCTCTCTTTCCTTATTACTTCCTATTAATTGCAACAATGACCAAAGCTATGTTTGCCAACTCCCAACAACTTTTAATCATCATACCTTTCTAAGTGAAGTCATTACTCTCAATAAGATCAATATGAACTTTTTGTTTCTTTTTATTCTTCTTCTCTTTCTTTTATTCATCCAAGATCATGGCAAAATAATCAAGCCCTTGACTCAACACTAATCTTTATTATATATATAGCTCACGGACTCGATTACAAAGAGAGATCATAAAGCAAAACTCAAAACTAGATCATGCCATAAACTTTATTCTACCAGATCAAGATACTACTAATAGGATCGAACTAAGAAAAACGGTAAAGATAGGAGTTGTGATTGTGATACGATACCGGGACACCTCCCCCAAGCTTGGCAGTTGCCAAGGGGAGTGCCCATACCCATGTGATTATATCTCCTTTGTCGGTGAAGAAGGTGGAGGTGTTGTTGATGATGCGGGCTTGTCATCCATCTTCCAAGGCATAGGTTCACCATCATAGAAGGATGATCGAGTCTCCGGAATCCTCGAATCTGCAGCCAAACTCATTCTTTTGAATCTATATTCATACTCACAGTTTTGGTTTTGCAGGTCATAGATTTGGGTTTGGAGGTGCTCGATCTTCTCATATAGCTTGAAGATGGCCTCCTCGGTGTTCTTGGCGTCCGGCTTGTAGTTGTTAGTGAACTCCGCGAGCATCGTGTGGCTAGCGTTGATTCCACGCTCCACCATCCCCTGGCACTTGAAAACTTGTTGCTCCATTGCTTCGAGCCTCGTCTCCACGCTTCCGGTTCCCTTTGGTCCCTCAACATCACGGATGTGCAACAACCCATCACGCATCTCAATGGTTTGACGGTGTCGCAGCACCTCTGCTAGGTAAGGGTTGATGACCTTCTCAAAGAACTAGTCCTTGGAAGCACTTGGGGACGTCATGATAATCTAGATCTGTCAGAAAAATAGCTTGAAACAAGAACAAAGGAGGTTTGCGTGATACGGGAGTCAAAACCTTCGGGAGAATATATAATGAATTTTTACCGACCAAAATACGTAACGTGCAAGAAAACGGAGTCCGGAAGGCACACGAGGTGCTCACGAGGTAGGGGACGCGCCCAGGGGGGTAGGGCGCGCCCACCACCCTCGTGGGGCCCTCGTGTCCTTCCCGGACTGCTACTTATTTTTCTATTTTTCTAAATATTCCAAAACGGAGAAATATTGCCTTAAAAATTGTTTTGGAGTCGGTTTACTTACCGTACCACATACCTATTCCTTTTCGGAGTCTGAAACATTCCAGAAAGTGTCTCTTATGTATTCCTCCGGGGTTACAGTTTCAATAATATTGGTTTCAACATTTATGGGATTACCTGAGATATAATGTTTGATTCTTTGACCGTTTACCACTTTCGGATTTGTGCCCTCGAAGTTGTTGATCTTTATGGCACAGGAACGATAGACCTCTTCGATAACATAGGGACCTTCCCATTTAGAGAGAAGTTTTCCTGCAAAAAATCTTAAACGAGAGTTGTATAGTAATACATAATCACCTACATTAAACTCGCGCTTTTGTATCCTGTTGTCATGCCATCTTTTAACTTTTTCTTTAAACAACTTGGCATTTTCATAAGCTTGGGTTCTCCATTCATCAAGTGAGCTAATATCAAATAACCTCTTCTCATCGGCAAGTTTAAAATCATAATTAAGCTCTTTAATAGCCCAATATGCCTTATGTTCTAGTTCGAGAGGTAAGTGACATGATTTTCCATAGACCATTTTATACGGAGACATACCCATAGGATTTTTCTATGCAGTTCTATAAGCCCATGATGCATCATCAAGTTTTTTGGACCAATTCTTTCTAGACCTATTAACAGTCTTTTGCAAAATTAATTTGAGCTCTCTATTGCTCAATTCTACTTGACCACTAGACTGTGGGTGATAAGGAGATGCAATTCTATGATTAACATCATATTTAGCAAGCATTTTACGGAAGGCACCATGAATAAAGTGTGAACCACCATCAGTCATTAAATATCTAGGGACTCCAAACCTCGGGAAAATAACTTCCTTAAGCATTTTAATAGAAGTGTTATGATCAGCACTACTAGTTGGAATAGCTTCTACCCACTTAGTAACGTAATCAACAGCAACTAAAATGTGTGTGTATCCATTAGAGGCAGGAAAAGGTCCCATATAATCAAAGCCCCAAACATCAAACGGTTCAATAACAAGAGAATAATTCATAGGCATTTCTTGACGTCTACTAATATTACCAATTCTTTGACATTCATCACAAGACAAGACAAACTTATGGGCATCCTTGAAGAGAGTAGGCCAATAAAAACCAGATTGCAATACCTTATGTGTAGTTCTATCTCCAGCGTGGTGTCCTCCATAAGCCTCGGAATGACACTTGCGTAGGATCTGTTCCTGTTCATGCTCAGGTACACAACGTCTAATAACACCATCTACTCCTTCCTTATAAAGATGTGGGTCATCCCAAAAGTAATGTCTTAAATCATAGAAAAACTTTTTCTTTTGCTGGTATGTGAAGCTAGGTGGTATAAACTTAGCAACAATATAATTAGCATAATCAGCATACCATGGAGTACTACGAGAAGTACTTATAACATTTAATTGTTCATCAGGAAAGCTATCATTAATAGGTAGTGGGTCATCAAGAATATTTTCTAACCTAGACAAGTTGTCTGCAACGGGGTTCTCAGCTCCCTTTCTATCAACAATATTCAAATCAAATTCTTGTAGCAAGAGAACCCATCTAATAAGTCTAGGTTTAGCATCTTTCTTTTCCATAAGATATTTAATAGCAACATGATCAGTTTGAATAGTTACTTTAGAATCAACAATATAAGATCTGAACTTATCACAAGCAAATACAACTGCTAAAAGCTCTTTTTCAGTAGTAGCATAATTTCTTTGAGCATTGTCTAGAGTCTTACTAGCATAATGAATAACATTTAATTTCTTATCAACTCTTTGCCCTAGAACAGCACCTACAGCATAATCACTAGCATCACACGTAATTTCAAAGGGTAAATTCCAATCAGGTGGCTAAACAACAAGTGCAGTGACTAATGCTTTCTTAAGTATTTCAAATGCTTCTACACAATCATCATCAAAGACAAATGGTATATCTTTTTGCAATAAATTAGTCAGAGGCCGAGAAATTTTTGAGAAGTCCTTAATGAACCTCCTGTAAAATCCGGCGTGACCAAGGAAACTTCTTATACCTTTGATGTCCTTGGGACATGGCATCTTTTCAATAGCATCAACCTTGGCTTTATCAACTTCAATACCTCTTTCAGAAACTTTGTGCCCCAAGACAATACCTTCATTAACCATAAAGTGGCACTTTTCCCAATTCAAGACAAGATTAGTTTCTTCACATCTCTGCAAAACTCGATCAAGATTGCTCAAGCAATCATCAAAAGAGGAACTATAGATGGAAAAGTCGTCCATGAAAACCTCACAAATCTTATCACAAAAGTCAGATAATATAGCCATCATGCATCTTTGAAAGGTAGCAGGTGCATTACATAAACCAAAAGGCATACGTCTATAAGCAAAAGTACCAAAAGGGCATGTAAAAGTAGTCTTTGATTGATCTCTAGCTGACACATGTATTTGAGAGAAACCAGAATAACCATCTAGAAAGCAATAGTGTGTATGTTTGCATAATCTTTCTAGCATTTGATCAATAAAAGGTAAGGGGTAATGATCTTTCTTAGTAGCTTTATTTAATTTGCGGAAATCAATTACCATCCTATAACCTGTGATAATTCTTTGTGGAATCAATTCATCTTTATCATTAGGAACAACAGTAATACATCCCTTCTTAGGGACACAATGGACAGGACTTACCCATTCACTATCAGCAACGGGATAGATTATACCTGCCTCCAGAAGCTTTAGTATTTATTTTCTTACCACTTCTTTCATTTTAGGATTAAGACGTCGTTGAGGATCACGAACTGGTTTGGCATCTGCCTCCAAATTTATTTTATGTTGACATAGAGTGGGACTAATGCCCTTAAGATCATCAAGAGTATATCCAATAGCAGCACGATGCTTCTTTAGAGTTTTCAATAATCTTTCTTCTTCATGCTCTGAAAGGTTAGCACTAATAATAACAGGATATATCTTCTTTTCATCAAGATAAGCATATTTAAGATTATCAGGCAAAGGTTTAAGCTCAAACACGGGATCACCCTTGGGTGGAGGAGGATCCCCTAAAATTTCAACAGGCAAATTGTGTTGCAGAATAGGTTCCTGTTTAAAGAATACTTCATCTATTTCCCTTCTTTCATTCATGAACATATCATTTTCATGGTCTAGCAAATAGTGTTCTAAAGGATCACTAGGAGGTACGGCAATAGAAGCAAGACCAATAATTTCATTCTTACTAGGTAATTCTTCCTCACGATGTTGTTTACTAAATTTAGAGAAATTAAACTCATGAGCCATATCATCCAAGCCAATAGTAACAACATTCTTTATGCAGTCTATGGTAGCATTGACAGTATTTAAGAAGGGTCTACCAAATATAATGGGACAAAAACTATCTTGTGGGGAACCAAGAACAAGAAAATCAGCAGGATATTTAGTTTTCCCACACAAGACTTCAACATCTCTAACAATTCCAATTGGTGCAATAGTATCTCTATTAGCAAGTTTAATAGTAACATCAATATCTTCTAACTCAACAGGTGCAATTTCATTCTTAATTTCTTCGTATAAGTCAATAGGTATTACACTAGAACTAGCACCCATATCACATAAGCCATGATAACAATGATCTCCTATTTTAACAGAAATAACAGGCACGCCTACCACAGATCTATATTTATCTTTATCACAAGGTTTAGCAATTCTAGCAGTTTCACCTTCGAACTGAATAACATGCCCATCAATATTATCAGACAAGAGATCTTTAACAATAGCAATATTAGGTTCTACTTTAACTTGCTCAGGAGGTGTATAAGTTCTAATATTGCTTTTACGAACAACAGTTGAAGCTTTAGCATGATCCTTTATTCTAACAGGGAAAGGTGGTTTCTCAATATAAGAAGTAGGAACAATAGGATTATTATAAGTGACAGTCTTTTCTTCAGCTTTAATAGGTGCAGCTACTTTTACTTCTATGGGAGGATGATATTTAAACCACTTCTCCTTAGGGAGATCAACATAAGTAGCAAAAGATTCACAGAAAGAAGCTACTATCTCAGAGTCAAGTCCATATTTAGTGCTAAACTTACGGAAAATATCGGTATCCATAAAAGATTTAACACAATCAAACTTAGGTGTCATACCTGACTCCTTACCTTCATCGAGGTCCCAATCTTCAGAGTTGCGTTTAATTCTATCCAATAAATTCCGTCTGAATTCAGTAGTCTTCATCATAAAAGAGCCAGCACAAGAAGTATCGAGCATGGTGCGATTGTTATCAGAAAGCCGAGCATATAAATTTTGAATAATCATTTCTCTTGAGAGCTCGTGATTGGGGCATGAATATAACATTGATTTAAGCCTCCCCCAAGCATGAGCGATGCTTTCTCCTTCGCGAGGCCAGAAATTATATATATAATTGCGATCACGATGAACAAAATGCATAGGGTAATACTTTCGATGAAATTCCAGCTTCAAACTTTTATAGTCCCAGAATCTCATGTCATCACATAGCCTATACCATATCAATGCGTCTCCCTTCAAAGATAAAGGGAAGACCTTCTTCTTAGCAACATCATTGGGTATACCTGCAAGATTAAATAATCCACAAACTTCATCCACATATATTAAGTGCTCATCAGGATGCTTTGTTCCATCTCCTGTAAAAGGGTTAGCTAGCAGTTTTTCCATCATACCCGAAGGAAATTCAAAAGGAGTTTCATTTTCAATAGGTTCAGTAGGTTGAGGAGCAACTCTTTGCTCTACTGGACAGGGTGAAGATACCCCGAACAAGCCCCTCGTAGAATTACTTTCCAAAGTAACAAGTGACAGTAAATTTCAGCACACTATATAAATTTTTCCTTACCAAATTCCACCTACCAAAGGCGCTACACTCCCCGGCAACGGCGCCAGAAAAGAGTCCTGATGACCCACAAGTATAGGGGATCTATCGTAGTCCTTTCGATAAGTAAGAGTGTAGAACCCAACGAGGAGCAGAAGGAAATGATAAGCGGTTTTGAGCAAGGTATTCTCTGCAAGTACTGAAATAAGTGGTAACAGATAGTTTTGTGATAGGATAAATTGTAACGAGCAACAAGTAACAAAAGTAAATAAAGTGCAGCAAGATGGCCCAATCCTTTTGTAGCAAAGGACAAGCCAGAACAAACTCTTATAATAGGAAAAGCACTCCCGAGGACACATGGGAATATCGTCAAGCTAGTTTTCATCACATTCGTATGATTCGCGTTCGATACTTTGATAATTTGATATGTGGGTGGAACAGTGCTTGGGTGTTGTTCTTACTTGAACAAGCATCCCACTTATGATTAAACTCTATTGCAAGCATCCGCAACTACAACAAAAGTATTAAGGTAAACCTAACCATAGCATGAAACATATGGATCCAAATCAGCCCCTTACGAAGCAACGCATAAACTAGGGTTTAAGCTTCTGTCACTCTGGCAACCCATCATCTACTTATTACTTCCCAATGCCTTCCTCTAGGCCCAAATAATGGTGAAGTGTTATGTAGTCGACGTTCACATAACACCACTAGAGGCTAGACAACATACATCTTATCAAAATATCAAACGAATACCAAATTCACATGACTACTAATAGCAAGACTTCTCCCTTGTCCTCGGGAACAAACATAATTACTCACAAAGCATATTCATGTTCATAATCAGAGCGGTAATAATATGCATATAGGATCTGAACATATGATCTTCCACCAAATAAACCAACTAGCATCAACTACGAGGAGTAATCAACACTACTAGCAACATACTAGCACCAATCCCGGACTTTGAGACAAGAATTGGATACAAGAGATGAACTAGGGTTTGGAGATGAGATGGTGCTGGTGAAGATGTTGATGGAGATTGCCCTCTCCCGATGAGAGGAGCGTTGGTGATGATTTCCCCCTCCCGGAGGGAAGTATCCCCGGCAGAACAGCTCTACCGGAGCTCTAGATTGGATTCGCCAAGGTTCCGCCTCGTGGCGGCGGAGTTTCGTCCCGAAAAGTTCCTTGCTATTTTTTTCTCATCGAAAGACTTCATATAGGAGAAGATGGACGTGGGAGAGCCACCAGGGGGCCCACGAGGTAGGGGGCGTGCCCTGGGGGGCGCCCCCCACCCTCGTGAGCAGGGTGTGGGCCCCCTGGCCTTCATCTTTGGCGAGGATTTTTCTTTCTTTATTTTAAGATGTTCCGTGGAGTTTTAGGACTTTTGGAGTTGCGCAGAATAGGTCTCTAATATTTGCTCCTTTTCTAGCCCAAAATTCCAGCTGCCGGCATTCTCCCTGCTTATGTAAACCTTGTAAAATAAGAGAGAATAGCCATAAGTATTGTGACATAAAGTGAAATAACAGTCCATAATGCAATAAATATTGATATAAAAGCATGATGCAAAATGGACGTATCAACTAGGTGTATATTCGAAGCCAGATTATCCCTAAATTTCGTTTCGGTTTTCCAGGCACTTTCCATCGCACAGTACTTTCGTACTATGGACGCCAAGTCGGCAAAGCGTGATATGTCACGGTGACTTGTGGCGTTAAGGATTCCCTTGTCCGTGCAGTTATTGCAGAAAAATGAGATTGCGTCTTCCTTGCGGCAGTCCTTAACCTTGTTCATCACAAGGAGGAATCTGGCCCAGTAATGATGTACTGTTTCATGGGGCTCTTGCCTGATGTGGGAAAGATTGTTTATGTCTGGGTGGGTGGGTGTATTTGAGTTCGAACCCTTACCCGATATGAGACCCAGGGGCCGAGGTGTTTCCAATCTTGGAAGTTCAGATTCCGGGATGTTGCCCGATAAGTCTGGCCCGCTGCCTGACTCTAGGTTCAGGGCTTGGGTGATGTCCTCCTGTAAACGGGTATCCGTCTCGGAGAGCTTAGGAATCCGGACATAGTTAGTCTTCAAGATAGAGGAAAAATCGCCGCATTGTTCCTCCACCACCGCAACATTATGGGTGACCCGTGGAGAGTTAATCTCCCTTTGATCGGGTTTAAGCCCAATCTAATCATAGTCCGTAGCGACTCCCAAGGCGGCGATGCGATCCAAGAGCTCGTTTAGGGAAGAGAGCTCCATTTGATCCATCTGCTCGGCGAATTCCGAGCCGATGTGGAGGCTGTTTTCGATGACCCGAGAAGTCATCGTCGGTGTAGCAGCCGAACGGGCGGTCATGATGAAACTGCCTAGCCGGAGAGTTTGGCCGACAGCCAGGGCTCCCCCGGCGGTAATGTTGTTTTTAACAACGAGACGAGGCATCCTTCCTTACGGCGACGGCACAGAGGAACTCTCAATGAAAGCACCAATGTCGGTGTCAAAATCGGCGGATCTCGGGTAGGGGGTCCTGAACTGTGCGTCTAAGGCGGATGGTAACAGGAGGCAGGGGACACGATGTTTTACCCAGGTTCGGGCCCTCTTGATGGAGGTAAAACCCTACGTCCTGCTTGATTATTCTTGATAATATGAGTAGTACAAGAGTTGATCTACCACGAGATCGGAGAGGCTAAACCCTAAAAGCTAGCCTATGGTATGATTGTATGTTGTCCTACGGACTAAAACCCTCCGGTTTATAAAAACACCGGAGGGGGCTAGGGTTACCCAAGCTCGGTTACAAAGGAGGAGATATACATATCCGTATTGCCTAGCTTGCCTTCCACGCCGCTACTAGGAAAAGGGCTATAGATGGAATTGACACTAATGGCGCACCAGACATGTGGTGCGCCATTACTATATACTAATGGCGCACCATGTGTTGGTGCGCCATTAGTGTCCAAATACTAATGGCGCACCACATCCACGGTGCGCCATTAGTAAAAAAAAATTTCAAAACTACTAATGGCGCACCATGCCACGGTGCGCCATTAGTAACTTGGCCACCGCTTCCACCGAATGCACCCCACCCGGTGGACCGCCTTTTCAGTTTAAAAAAAATAAAAAAAATGATGGAAATGTCAAAAAAATAAAAGAAAATAAGTTTCCCATGTGATATGTGGTCTAGTTGTTGTGAAAATTTACAAATATGAATTTCGACTTTATTTGCAAAATCTCTCGAGAATTTGTAAAATGGGCATAACTTTTGCGTACGAACTCGGATGAAAAAGTTTTTTATATGAAAAATCATCTACTCAAAAAGTTACATCCGAATTTAACGGGGTTCCCGTTAAACATTTTCAAAATCCTCAAAAACCTAACAGAAAAAAAGATATGGGGCTTTTAAGATCTGGAGAGGCAAAAAAATTCAAACTTACTAATGGCGCACCTACCCATGGTCCGCCATTACTGTCTTCCCGCCTTCAAAATTCAAAATAAGTCAAAAAAATAAAAATAAAAGTTACTAATGCCGCACCTGCCCATGGTGCCCCATTAGTATCTTCCCGCCTTCAAAATTCAAAATAAATCAAAAAAATAAAAAAAAAGTTAGTAATGGCACACCTGCCCGCGGTGCGCCATTACTATGCCGTATATATGGCTGGGCGTGGTCCTCTCCTCCTTACCTCTTCATTCTTCTCCTCCACTCCACCTCTCCTCCACTCCATCTCCTCCTCTCCTCCACTCCATCTTCCCTTCTCTCCTCCACCATACTACCCTCCTCCTCTCCGGCGACCTCCTCCTCTCCGGCGACCTCCTCCTCCCTCCTCTCCTCCCCTCCCCTCCCCTCACGGTTTCTCCTCCCTCCTCTCCGATGAGCTCCTCCTCCCTCCTCTCCGGTGAGCTCCTCCTCCCTCCTCTCCTCCCATCCCCTCATGGTTTCTCCTTCCTCCTCTCCGATGCTCTAGTGAACTCCTCTCCGGCGACCTCCTCCTCCTCTCCGGCGAACTCCTCCTCCTCCTCTCCGGCGATGTAGGCAAGCGCCTCTCCGGTGACCTCCTCCTCCTCCTCTCCGGCGAACTCCTCTCCGGCAAAAGAACACGGCAAAAGAATGTACAAGATCCAAAAACAGGAACAAAATTTGAAATAATATCGTGCCAAAAAAGGGCAAAAAATGGGCAAAAAAATCACGATCCAGATCCAAATTCAAAATTCAAAAATAGCAATGGCGCACGGTGGGGGTTAGATGGTGCGTCACTACTATTTTCCCGCCTTCAAAATTCAAAAATACTAATGGCGCACCAGTGGCCTATACTAATGGCGCACCGGTGGCCTATACTAATGGCGCACTATGGCCTATACTAATGGCGCACCAGTGGTGCGCCATTAGTATACCAGATACTAATGGCGCACCTGTGGTGCGCCATTAGTAAAAAATACTAGTGGCGTGATACTAATGGCGCACCAGAGATGCGCCATTAGTAGGCAAAACTGGTGCGCCATTAGTAGCCCTTTTCCTAGTAGTGCGCCAAGTAGAGTCCCATCCGGACACAGAACAAAGTCTTCAATCTTGTATCTTCATAGTCCAACAGTCCGGCCAAAGGATATAATCCGGCTGTCCGGATACCCCCTAATCCAGGACTCCCTCAGTTATAATGATATGTAAGGTAATGATCATGAATATAGGCATCACGTCCGTGACAAGTAGACCGAAACGATTCTGCATCTACTACTATTACTCCACACATCGCCCGCTATCTAGCATGCATCAAGAGTACAGTTCATAAGAACGGAGTAACGCTATAGCCAAGATGACATGATGTAGAGGGATAAACTCAAGCAATATGATATAAACCCCATCTTTTTATCCTCGATGGCAACAATACAATATTTTTAGCACCGCAAGATTGAACCCAAAGCTAAGCACTTCTCCCATTGCAAGAAAGATCAATCTAGTAGGCCAAACCAAACTGATAATTCGAAGAGACTTGCAAAGATATCAAATCATGCATATAAGAATTCATAGAAGAATCAAATAATATTCATAGATAATCAAGTTCACAAACCCACAATTCATCGGATCTCGGCAAAACACGCCGCAAAAAGAGTTACATCGAATAGATCTCCAAGAAGATCGAGGAGAACTTTGTATTGAGATCCAAAGAGAGAGAAGAAGCCATCTAGCTAATAACTATGGACCCGAAGATCTGTGGTAAACTACTCACACATCATCGGAGAGGCTATGGTGTTGATGTAGAAGCCCTCCGTGATCGAATCCCCCTCCGGCAGATCGCCGAAAAAGGCCCCAAGATGGGATCTCATGGGTATAGAAGGTTGTGGTGGTGGAAAAGGTGTTTCGTGGCTCTCCCCGAAGGTTTCAGGGTATAAGAGTATATATAGGCAAAAGAAATAGGTCGGTGGAGCTATGAGGGGCCCATGAGGGTGGGGGGCGCGCCTGGCCCACCTGGGCGCGCCCTCCTACCTCGTGGCTGCCTCGCTGCTTCCTTGACGTCCACTCCAAGTCTCCTAGATCACGTTTGTTCCAAAAAAAGATCCTCGCGAAGGTTTCATTCCGTTTGGATTCCGTTTGATATTCCTTTTCTGCGAAACACTAAAATAGGCAAAAAAAACAGCAATTTGCACTGGGCTTTCGGTTAATAGGTTAGTCCCAAAAATAATATAAAAAGGTATATTAAAGCCCATTAAACATCCAAAACAGATAATATAATAGCATGGAACAATCGAAAATTATAGATACGTTGGAGACGTATCACTTCCTCCTGGAGCTGCTCAACTGCAGTCTGTATCTTAGTTACCTTGAGGTCAAGATCATAAAATTTTGTCTCAACAATCCTCTCCAAGTTCTCCTGATTCTGAGTCGGGGTGTCCATGCCCTTCTCAATCCTCAAAGTATATTGGATCAGATATGCAAGCTGATCTTGCTTTCTCTTCAGGAAAACATGAGATGCTTCCTCTAAACTAGGCATCTTGGCAGCTTTCTCAGCGTGAGCTTTAGCTCTCTTCTCTTGTGATTGAGCTGATGACGGTTCATTCTCATTCATGACAACTTCATTATCTTCAAATTCTATAAGCAAGGGTAAGTGCTCTTTGTCCAACAAGTATGTTCCTGTGCCCATCTTGGAGTTGATGAGCTCCTGAATATGTGGAGCATACCCACAACTTCTCTTTTGATCAGCAACTGTCCTCTTAATTGTCTCTACAATCAGACTCATGACTTTGAACTTTTGAGGGACATCAAAGATTTGCAGCAAGTTGATGG